>NC_080164.1:2820162-3046704 GCF_950295315.1 Erinaceus europaeus | reverse complement strand
AATGACCCTGGGTCCATACTCCCCAGGGCTTAAAGAATAGGAAAGCTATTAGGAGAGTGGAGGGGATATGAAGCTATGGTGGTGGGAATTTTACCCCTCTTATCCTATGGCCTTGTTAATGCTTCTATTTCATTAAATAAATTAATAAAAAACTATTAATCAGATGAACATGTTCTTTTTTATCTTTATTTATTTATTGGATCGAGGCAGCCAGAAATTGAGAGGAGGAGGGAACCTAGAGAGGGAGAGAGACAGAAAGACACCTGCAGACGTGCTTCACCACTTGTAAAGCTTTCCACCTGAAGGTGGGGGACTGGGGCCTCGAACCTGGGTCCTTGTGCATTATAGCATGTGCGCTCAACCAGGTGCACCACCACCCAGCCCCCGGTGAATATGTTCTTATGAGAGGTGAAGAAACATGGAGTAAAGGAAGGGTTTACCATCCAGTCAAGTTCCCTGCTCTGGCTGCATCTCAGTGTTCATGAAGAGGAAGTCTTACATCCAGACCATACTAAGGAGGCTTCTATGAGTTTGGCTAAGTGGATATACCAGGGAGAATGTGGGAGGATGGTTAAAAGAAGAGAGAGGTTTCTTAACCAGGCCAGGTCTTCTTTTTTTTTTCCCACACTTTAGCCTCTGGAAAACAACCACTATGCACAACTAATACTTGAAAGTGAGAAACTTATTCCCACCCACCTACAGAGTGGGTTGCTCACATATTTGGAATTCTGCGTGAGGAATGTATCCAGTAACCCTGTGAAACTTATTTCACACCAATACTTATTTTATATGTTAATTATGTCACTTAGAGCCATTTCAGATTTTATCATAGTTTTAATGAGTAAATCTGCGTGGAATCTATGTAAAACTTTGGTGATTGTCTTACTGATTAACGACAAAAATATTCTTACTTTAAAGGCAGTGATGTTAAGGGTTTGATACATTATAGTTCTTGTCATAAATGCTATAAAACACCCACTTTACACTCAGACAGTGTCTTCTAATGGTTCATAAAGGGCAAGGAACATACTTATTCATTCTATTTCCCCCAGCGGATGGACTATCTTGGAACTTTTCTCATTTTATGAAATAACTCTCTCATCCAATGTACTGTGCATTCCCCCCTGTTTCATCAACTTGATCTCTGTGAACTACTTCAGGAATGACATTTAAGCCTCATCCTCTGGGAATATGCCTAAAGCTACCGATGCCCACTAGAATGATTTCATGTCTTTATCCATTTATTTTCCAATTAATATGAGCAGTGTGGACACGGAGGACGCTTTCACCAGCAGTGTGAAATTCACAGTAGTCAACGGGTCACATCAAACTTCTTGCCATGTTACAATGAAACACATACATGCAAACACACACACTCTCTCATACACACACACACACTCACAGGCACGCACAAACATGCATACAGCACAGACACATGCACACACAACACAAGGCATACACAACGTGTATACACAGGTGTACACACCTACATGCAACATACCCATGGGCACACATGCACACACAACACAGAGGGACACATAACACACACACCACACAAATGCTCATACACCCAACACACGTACACACAACATGTGCATGCCCACGGTTGCTCCTATTTTTAAGTGAGAAACAAGTTCCCCAAAATTATGTTCTGTAAGTGTTGATTTGGGGCTGAGGAAAGAGCTCAATTTAATAGGACACTGCTTAGTCAAGTACACCCTCCATGATCCCGCCCACTTGTGCGCACTGGGGGACCTCCTTTGCTCTGGTATTTTCACCATCTCATCGTCTCTCTCGCTCTCAAACACATCACATTTGTGGTCAGTATTAATGGCAATTTTGCATTGACATTTATGCAAAGTATCCTATTTAATCTCCCCTCCATCCTGCCGAGTTAGAAGAGTTTGATCTCCTCATTTCACAGACATCAAAACAGGAGTTTACAGTTTGGAGAAATTTGCCTGAGGTAAGCAAAAATGTTAAGTAGTAAGTGGATTCTCCAGGTGGCAGTTGTTTTTCTGCAAACTTATCCTATAGCATGTCGTGCAGATAATAGTCACAGATAAACAGGGATTTGCATAGATCACCTGAAATTTTTATGCTTAGCGTTTCCTTTGTGTAGTCATCTTTGGAGGGAAAGAAAAAAAGAGAACAGAAAGAGTGGAAGGCTGGCATAAGATGATTGAGTGGGAGATTTATGAGTTTAAAACTAAATGAATTATGTATTAATTATATTATAGGACTAGATTATATTCTAAGTACTTTCTTCATGATTCTATTGCAATTGAGAGTATAGCCAATTGGGGCGGGGTGGTAGGGAAGAGATTAAGTGCACATGGAGCAAAGCGCAAGGACAGGTGGCATAAGGATCCCAGTTTGAGCCCCCATCTCCCCACCTGCAGGAGGGTAGCTTCACAGGCAGTGAAGGAGGTCTGCAGGTGTCTATCTTTGGCTCCCCTCTCTGTCTTCTCCTCTCTCGATTTCTCTCTGTCCTATCCTACAGCAAAGACAGCAATAGCAACAATAATAATAACAACAAGTATAAACAACAAGGGCAATAAAAAATAAAAATAATTAAAAAAAGAAAA
Organism: Erinaceus europaeus; assembly: GCF_950295315.1. Classification (NCBI taxonomy): domain Eukaryota; kingdom Metazoa; phylum Chordata; class Mammalia; order Eulipotyphla; family Erinaceidae; genus Erinaceus; species Erinaceus europaeus. The sequence goes on along the minus strand of NC_080164.1, from coordinate 3,044,116 downwards.
ATAATAAAAAAGGAAAATGGCTTAAAATAATTTTTTAAAAAAGGAAAATAATTTAAAAAATAGGAAAGGGCTTCAGCATGTAAAGGGATTCACAGAGGGGAGCTGAGACAGGTTTAATCAATAGAAGGTTTTATTTGGGTGAACCAGGTAAAAGACAAACATTTATCTAGGTGCAGTAAATAAGCAGCTACATTTAAGGTAAAGCAAAAGAGAGGTCTAGAAGGGCAGTAAAAATGTATGAGACATATATTTTAGATACACAAAATAAGCAGTTATTATCAGGGGTTAAGTGTACGCTAGGCCCATAAAGTCTGAGTATAGTTATCAAAAGATTAGGTCCATAAGATAAAAAATTATCAGCTGAGGTAATGGTTTCTCATGGCTGTAGAGGGGTCTAAAAGATTTCTGCATAGCAGAGTCACATGTGTTCAGTTCCAAGGAGAAGCAGCCATGGCGGATACCTGGCACATCTCCATCTAGATGCTTCGACCAGGAGAAGAAGCCGCAGGCAAAGCTGCTCCAGGTCTGGGCTTTTATACATCCCCTTCTCTGTGTCCCCACCTCAGGCTGACACCATTCATTGCTAATAGTCACAAACTCCTGTTGTGGTCAGAACAAGGAGATATTTCTATTCAGAAAATATACTACAGATTTAGATAGACATGTTTTAAATTGCAGTTTGCCTCTTAATTTCTGTGAATATTTCATTAGTCTTTAATTTATTATGTGTTTTCTTATGAAGAGTGTTATCAGAGTTAAGAGCAGAGTAAACCCATGATTACTGTATTGAGTAAAATCAAAACATATAGAAAAAAAAAAAAAGGAAAGCGAAATAGAACTGGAAGAACCTTCCATAAGCTGTTTATATGAATTCTGAGTCACATCTGTGAATTTCTGTAATGTTTTTCTCTGGAAGAATATAATATATAAAAAAGAGAATTTCCATTAGGGTATGAGTCACTAATTGTGTCACTAGACTAAAGATGTTAATAACCAGTATAAAATAAAAAATAGCAGAATATGTGTGCCTAAGACCAGTCTAGGTGCAAGTGATGAAACAATGTGATTGAAACAATGGGGTGCATATTCTTCTTGGATCTGGATGTGGGAAGGAGCATGGGACTGAGGATTTTCTGGTAGGAATGGCTGGTAATGGCAAACCTAGGTAAGTGCACATATTACCAAGGGTAAAGACCCTGGTTCAAGCCCCAGCTCCCCACCTGTTGGGGGTCATCTTCATGAGCAGTAAGGCAGGTCTGCAAGTATCTATCCTTCTCTACTTCTCCCTCTCCCTGTCTCTTCACTCTTTCTCAATTTCTCTCTGTCCTACCTAATAAAAATTAGTAGAAAAAAAAGGAATGTGTAACAATCAGATTCAGGCAGGAAAAGGAAAAGTACTTTGCATTTCAGGGCTTACACTAGGTGGCCTTTAGGAAGCAGAGCTTTCTTTAAATCTGAGTTCTAATAACAGAGATTCCCTGAACTCTGCAGGCAGAATCTCTGTTTAGTGTGTTCAGAGTGTTCATTTCACAGTGATTCAATTTAGTGATTCAATTTCAATTCTTCCTCTATCAAATACCACTAGGATCCATTCTGATATATATATATTTCCAGTATTTTATGTACATATGTTGGCAATACGTTTATGTACGTCCTATAGCTGTTCTTAGATTTTGTGTTTACAAACCTTGGGCTTTATTTGGGGGCTTCATTCTAACAAGGGCTTTGAAGCAATGAGAAATAGAGAGTCAGTATTATAGGAAATTCAACTTGTCTATGCTAGAAAATTGCCTCTGGAGAGATTTATTATTAGCATGTTTAGTCAGGGAAAAACAAGCCACTGCAGATGTGTAATGGGGGGACACCCTCCAGGACTTGTAAGGCACAACACCCACTGTGAAGATTCTACTAATTGCTAATCTTAACATAAGCTATCTGGGCTGTGAAAAAGTTGAAAGTTAAATTCCCATATACTCTGTAGTTGACAATGTTTTTTCTTTTAAGTTTGTATATTTTGGTAGGACAGAGAGAAATTTGGAGAGAAGGAGGCTAGAGAGAGAGGGAGACAGGGAGACACCTGCAGCCCTATTTCAAGATTTATGAAGCTTTTTCCTGCAGGCGGAGGCTCGGAGAGTGAACCCAGGTCCTTGGACACTGTAATGTGTGTACTTAACCAGGTGTGCTACTACCCCAACCCTTTTTATTTTAATTTAATTTTTAAACTTATTTAGTAAGACAGAGAAAGTTAGAGAAAAGAGGGAGAGAGACTGAGAGACAGCTGTAGCTGCTTCACCATTTGTAAAGCTTTCCCCCTGAAGCTGGGTGTAATGTACAACTTTAGATTCAAATTAAAAAAAATATTTTCAATAATATGATAGAGTTATGGAGTCCTGTTTCTATCTTCCTGTTTAATATCAGTAATTTAGTTGTGATTTACTCAATTATGAAATGACAGGGTATAATTCTACACTAGAGTCACCAGCGAAGTTCTGTATGCCTCCCTCAACCCCCCCACCAAGGGTAACCATTATCTATCGTTCCCATAGTCTCAGAGATGGTTTGAATACTTTCTCTTTGTTTTGCAAGTTCACGTGTTTCAGTTTTCTTAATTCCACATGTGAGTGAAATCAGGCAGTTATTTCTCATTTATTTATTTTTGCTATTTAATAAGAAAAAATCACTTCCAGTTGCATCCATTTTTCCCTAAAGAACACAACAAACATATTAACTTTTTAACTGCCAAGTAGTATTCCGCAATTCTGCTGCATTGTGTACCGTTACTGCTATTAGGACTGCTACTGCTCTGTCTGTTTCTCCTCTCTTGTCCTCTTTCTCATCTTCTTTTTTCTCCTTAGTTGCTGGAGCTCACACTTAGTCCCTTTCCTCTTCCTTCTTCATATTTTCCTTTATTCCCCTTCTACTTCTACTTCTGCAGAGGGTTAGTTCACAGACACTAAACTTTTTTTCAGTCTGGGCCACACACATGGGGTAATACAGCGCATCATACATTTGAGCTATTTTGCCAGTTTCCCATAATGCCTTTCTCCATTCACCTGTCAACTCACAATGTCAATCATCACTGCTGAGGTTCACTCATCCCTGACCCTGACATTATATATCTGGATTGAAGGATGTTGTTGATGGTTATAATTCTTATTTATAGCTTTTATTTATAAAATGGAAATGCTGACAAGACTATAGGATAAGGGGGGTACATTTCCACACACTTCCCATCACCAGAACTCAGTAGTCCATATCCCATGCCCTCTCTTGATAACTTTATTATTCTTATCCCTCTGGGAGCATGGACCCAGGGATAATGGCGCAGAAGGTGGAAGGTCTGGCTTCTGTCATTGCTTCCCTGCTGAACATGGGCATTGGAAGGTCGATCCATACTCCCAACCTGCCTCTCTCTTTATCTAGTGGGGTGGGGCTCCAGGACACATTTTTGGGGTCATCTTCCAGGGAAGTCCGATTGGCATCATGATAGCATCTGGAACCTGGTGGCTGAAAAAGAGTTAACATATAATGCAGAATAAATTGCTGACTAATCATGAACTTAAAGGCAGGAATATTGCAGATGAAGATTTGGGATCTCTGTTTTGGAAAAAGCTAGTAAGTCTACTTTAGGCATATTCCAAGGTACCCATGACTTTACTAGTTTTTGCCTGAGCCTGACATCGAATATGCAGGTGGACCCATGTCATTGTCTGGGGAAATGGTTATAATTCTATAAATGTTTAATTAATCTCACACTTTGTATTTGGATTCCAGAATTTTTTTCAATAGTATGAAAGTGTTATCTTATAAAATGTCTATTTTCTATTCATGCTTATAGCTGAAATATGCATATATATTTCACTTGTGTATATATATATATATATTTCATAGTGTATATATTTCATTTGTATATATTTCATAGAAAAACAGTTACAGTACTGTTTCATTAATCATGTAGCTTCAGGTGGCGACAGAGGGTTTAAACCTGAGACCTTGTGCATTGGAACGCCTGTGCTCTACCAGGTGAGCCACCAGTTGGACCCTGCATTTTATTTCTTCTCTGTGGTTCCTTTTGCCTCCATGGTTATCACTGGGATTCAGAGCCAGCACAGCAAATCCACTGCTTCTAAAGGTCATTTTTTCCATTGGATAGAACATAGAAAAATTGAGAGGATGATATAGAGAGGGACAGTGAAAAAGAGACAGATGCAGACCTGCTTCATACCTTGTGAAACAATCCCCCCACAGGTGGGAGTGGGGCTTGAACCAGATCCTTGAGTGGGTCTTTGGACTATGTACTATGTGCACTTATCCAGATGCACCACCACCCATTCACTGTTACAGAAAAATCAGTAAAATACCCAGGAATAAAGCTGACCAAAGAAGTGAAAGACTTGTATACTGAAAACTATGAGTCCCTATTCAAGGAAATAGAAACTGATACCAAGAAATGGAAAGACATTCCATGATCATGGACTGAAAGAATAAATATCATCAAAATGAAAATTCTCCCCAGAGCCATATGCAAATGTAATGTGATACCCACCAAAGTTCCACCAAGCTTCTTCAAGAGACTAGAACAAAAACTACAATCATCATTTATCTGGAACCAGAAAACAACTAGAATTTCCAAAACAATCTTGAGGAAAAGAAACAGAAATGGAGACATCACACTCTCAGATCTCAAATATATTATATTATAAGGCCATCATCATCAAAACAGCCTGGTACTGGAACAAAAATAGGCACACCGACCAGTGGAACAGAATGGAAAGCCCATTACTAATTCCCCACACCTATTGATATCTAATCTTTGATAAGGGGGCCCAAAGTATTAAATGGAGGTAGGAGGCTCTCTTCAATAAATGGTGCTGGGAAAACTGGGTTGAAACATGCAGAAGAATGAAACTAGACCACCTTATCACACCAGATACAAAAATCAACTCCTGCATTTTATTTCTAACAAAATTCAATGTTAAAACTATAGAATCTTACCAAATTTCACATTCTATAACATTCAACTCCAAGCAATTTCTATTGATTTATTAAGAATGTCATGACAATCATGACTACTCAGTTAAGTGTTCATAAATGATCTTTAATTTTTATCATACCATGTCACATCATACAAAATTAGAAAAAGACATCTCCCTTACAAAATAGTTGTCAAATGCTTACAAAGCCTGTATTTAAACTCATGTTTTGCTGGGCGAGGTAATCAGAGAGCTGTCCTTCAGCACCTGAGCCAAGTCAAATAATCAACTTTCAATTACACAAACAGGAAGAAATGCTACTTCGTGTTCATAATGTCTACCATCATTTTGGTGAAATATACCTTCAGATCGATTTCCATAGGTTAGACACTCTCTGATGAAATGACAGTGTTAGTTCTGAATGACAGGAGGTGGGTGGAGACTGAAAACTGTCTGAAGACAAGGTGTTATCTATGGTGTCCACTGTCTGCATCTCCACCTGCTTCCTGTCGATAAGACTAAGGACTGAGCCCCAACTCTGACTGCATGGGTCTGACTATAATCTTCACATGTCCCCTTTTTCTACTGTCCTAGTTCTAGTCTTCCATTTGTCTGTGACCTGTTATTTCCAGGCTACCATCTGTTTTACTTTTACCTATTTAAAAGTTTAAAACTTGTCTAACTCAGGAGTCAAGGGGATCAGGGGCACCTCAGTTTGAGATTTACATGATTAAATTATTTTGGTGCATTGATTAAGAGACTTATTAAGAGACATCAGAGACTTATTAAGAGACATCATCTCCCCAGACAATAACTAGGATCCACCCGCAAGTCATATTTCAGGCTCAGGGAAAGCCTATTTGTGCAGCTGAGTTTTACTGCAGTGAAAAATGAGCTTCAAGTAGATTATGACAAAGTGAGTGCTCTCGCTAGTTGGGTTTTTTCTCCTTGGTATTGTACACACCCCTTCAGGGAATCAGCTTCAACATCACAATTCATTTTTCATAATTTGAGAAGGATCACTAGAATATAAACTATGTGATACAGAGGGAGAAAGAGGAGATAGAGGTAAGGAGGTAGAGATAGAGAGAGATAGAGAGGGAGAGGGAGAGGGAGAGGGAGAGGGAGAGGGAGAGGGAGAGAGAAGGAGAGAGAGAGAGAGGTGGGAGAGCTGCTCAACTCTGGCTGATGGTGGTGTTAGGGATTGAACCTGAGATCTCTTAGCCTCAGTAGTGAGAGTCTTTACCAGAACTATTATGCTGTCTTCTCATTCCACCTGAGTTTCTATTCTTACTCTGTTTTCCATATCCTTCTAACTTCCATATGACTAGTGCCTCCTTCTAGCCACCAGATGGAATACATTGGACACAGATGGATGCAGTACAGAGCAGGTCTACCTACTCCAGCCAATGGTCATATATTTGACCTTGATAATTTGACCTTGGTCATTTCTTTTAAAAGAGAATATACAGCTGAGGAGCAAGTTCAGCAATGTAACGCATGTTGGGTCCAAGGCATTCCCTGCTATTACCTGTGCCAGGGAAAATCAGTGTTCTGGTTTCTCTCACTCACTGTCCCCTAAGAATGAGTAATTATCCATTGTCTTCTTGAACCCTAAGATATCAGGAAGCTCATATTTTCACTATAGAGATTATATTTCCCCCAGTCCTGGAACCCTAGGGTGGGGCGCACTTTCCTGCATGCTTCTCTCAATTCAAATCAAATAATATTGCGTCCGCAGATCCCAACCTAATCAACACAAGGAGTGCCACCCCAGCATGCTTCACCTCAGACTGTGTCCAGAGACTTCAGGTGTGGAATGACAACCCTTCAGCTTCATCAATCGGGTGAGACCTTTCCTTTCATAGTATTCTCTAATTCCATTCCTGGTGATTCACTTCTTAACAAAGTCCCAAAACCTATATATAGAGCAGGTCCCCTGAGATAGAGCATATGTTCACATGGATCCATAAACCAGGGTAAAATATATGCCTGAAAGCAGAAGTGAACAAAAGTCTGTAGTGAGTACCACCCACCACTTCATCTGCACTGTTCTAGCCTTCAGGTCCATGATTGTTCAACAGTTTGTTTGGCTTTGTATGGTAACTCTCTTTTTAGCCATCAGGTTCCAGATGCCAGCATGATGCTGACCAGACTTCCCTGGACAGGCGAACCCACCAGTGTGTCCTGGAGCTCTGCTTCTCCAGAGCCCTGCCCCACTAGGGAAAGAGAGAGACAGGCTGGGAGTGTGGATCAACCAGCCAACGTCCATGTTCAGCGGGGAAGCAATTACAGAAGCCAGACCTTCCACCTTCTGCAACTCACAATGACCCTGGGTCCACACTCCCAGAGGGATGGAGAATGGGAAAGCTATCAGGGGAGGGGATGGGATATAGAGATCTGGTGGTGGGAATTGTGTGGAGTTGTACCCTTCTTATCCTCCAATTTTGTTAATGTCTCCTTTTTTAAATAAAAAAAAGAATGAGTAAACCAATCCTAAAAGCATAAGAGATATGCTATAAAATCTCCTAGAAGAACAAAAACAGAAATAAACCAAAACTTTTAAAATGGAAAATAATATACTATAGCCCTCTACAAAAATTTGAAAACACACACACACACACACACACACTACCAAAAGAGAACATCCCAAGAATCATACTGTAGAGAAAGGTGTGATCCATTAACAAGGTAATCAGCCTGGTTATTTGACATTACTAACTATAAGAGAGACAACAGACAAATTAATATAACCACCTTTAGGATTTTAAGTCAAGTAATGCAAACAAAAACAGGAAGAACATTTATGTGTTACGTTTAAAAATCAAATTTAGTTTACCAGACAGTGGTGAATTAAAACTACTGGTCTCTCTCTCTCTCTCTCTCTCTCTCTCTCTCTTTCTCCACCTCTCCCTCTCTCTCATTCTTCTTCTCTATCCCATACTCCTGCCAAGATATTCTCTATCCTACTAAATAAAATAAATAAATAGAATAAAAAATGAATGAGGATTAGGAGCAATTTACTCATTGGGACACTGAGTCTCAGAGATAACATTTGTTTTAACAAAAGACATACATACATACATACATACATACAAATATACATATACATATATGCATACAACTACATGTTGCATGATAGTGATAAGACAGGTTGAGGGAGAGAATGTTTTGCAGACACCTGTCATGGGGAGATCAGAGGTTGTACTTATGTGTCAACAACTGTACTGGAAACTATTAACTACCCCTTCAATGAAGTGGAAAATGTAAGACTTGAATTTATAATTTAAATCACTCATATTTTAGGGACTGACAAGTAGCATTTGGAAATTAACGTATAAATATTTACTTAAGTGAAATTAAGTCAAATATTGACTCATATAAATCATTCTCTGAAAAACAAACAAACAAACCTAATAGACGTTTTTATAGAGAACAAAATGAGCACAGTTTCGGTTCCCAATTCAAGGTACCGTCCAGTAAGCAGGCAATGTTTATGCACATGTATTAAACATAACCATGCAGAATGTTTTTTAAATAAAGAAAGAATACAAATTAAACAGTGAGTGATGAAATGAAGCTAGAAAAATCAAACGGCGGGAGTCAGGCAGTAGTGCAGCGGGTTAAGCGCACGTGACACAAAGCGCAAGGACCTGCATAAGGATCCAAGTTGGAGCCCAGGCTTCCCCACCTACAGGGGAGCCACTTCTCAAGTGGTGAAGCAGGTCTGCAGGTGTCTGTCTTTCTCTCCCCCACTTTGTCTTCCCCTCCTATCTCCATTTCTCTCTGTCCTAGCGAACAACAACAACAATAATAACTATAACAATAAAAAACAACAGTGACCCGGGAGGTGGCGCACTGATAAAGCTTTGGACTCTCTAGCATGAGGTCTCAAGTTCGACCCCCGGCAGCACATGTGCCAGAGTGATGTCTGGTTCTTTCTTTCTCCTCCTATCTTTCTCATAAATAAATAAAATATTTTAAAAAACAAGGGCATCAAAAGGGAATAAATAAATAAATTTTAAAAACATCAAACAGAAGTAAAAAAAAATCACTTTTTAATGACTCCAAAAACTTGCTGAATTGAGTCACAACTTTATACTCAAGGTGAAAACAAAGTGTCAGAAACCTCATCTGCATAACTTATTGCATTTGAAAATATAGAAAAAATGTAACTGCTCAGGGAAGATGAAAAACAAATATTTGTAGCGGGTTGATACAAATCCCCTCTAGTTCTCTCTGTGTCTCACTTCAGATGCACCTGAGTAACCTGAGGGCCCAGGTGTGGGTCACCATGACCTGCCAGTGACCTGCCAGAGGGAGAGGTTGTAACATTTTAGTTCTGCCTTCCTCAGGAGAAGTAGAAGTCAAACAAATGCCCTCCAGAAAATCTGAAACTAGCCATCAACCAAACAGACACAGAAGACCCACCAGTGGCCTTTCAGACCCTCCTCTTTATTAATTCGAAGTCTTTCTGTTCTCTGTCAGTCCTTATGGTCCAATGGGTTTGCGCAGGAGCAGCTCACCTACAATTCCTCCAATTTTAACACAACCAGCTCTTCATTTTAGAGCATCTGCAACTAAGCAATGAATGAGATTTTCTTTTTTTTTTATATTTATTTTCCCTTTTATTGTCCTTGTTGTTGTAGTTATTCTTGTTGTTATTGATGTTGTCATTGTTGGATAGGACAGAGAGAAATGGAGAGAGGAGGGGAAGACAGAGAGGGGGAGAGAAAGACAGACACCTGCAGACCTGCTTCACTGCCTGTGAAGCGACTCCCCTGCAGGTGGGGAGCCCGGTGCTTGAACCAGGATCCTTGGCCTGTCCTTGTGCTTTGGGCCATGTGCACTTAACTCATTGCTCTACCGGCCAAACTCTTCCCAATGAGCTCTTCTTGTCTGCTTGCTTGCTTGCTTAATCAGCTAACCATACTGACAGATGAAAATTAATTTAACTTTGCTGGGCATGGATTAAAAAGGTTTCTATAATGAAAGTATGATTTAAAGTGCTGACCATGTGAGCTGTAAGCATGATTCTAGGAGCATGTTATCACTTTTTTTAATGTGAGCTTCAGATTATTTATTGTGGCTTATAAATATTGTTTTCATATTTAGAATTTTTATATGGAAATCTTCCACTTGCTAGAAAAAATATTTTAGGACAAATGTCAGAATTTTATACTGTATTTTTAAAAAGTACAGTAACATTAGTTTTTCCATATTTTCAAAATAAATGCTGTTTAAGACGGATTAAACACTTCTTTCAATTGAAGACTGAAAAATGACACCTACACATAAAAAATGAACTTAAGGCTATTTTTTCCATCAAATTCTACAAAATAATTATCGCAAAACTAGATTAAAAATGCAAAAACTACAAAATATACATGATAAAATACTGGAGTAAACCTTTGTGGTTTTAGTGACAGAAGTAAAAATGAATATATTTCACCCCATTTAAGTAAAATAACTAGAAGTTCCAGCATAATCATAAAAAATAGATAAGAAAATATTTGCAAATAACAATCTTTACTAAAGACATAAATCCAGAGTATGTACAGAGCTCTTGTAAGTCATAGCAACGATACAAATAACTTAATTTTGTTCAATATTTATTCATTCATTTATATATTTATTTATTGCCTCCGGGGTTTTTGCTGGAACTCTCAGTGCCTGCACTACTAATTCACTGCACCTGTGACCTTTTTTTTCCCGATTTTTTTTTGGGTAGGAGAGAGAGAAACTGAGAACCGCAGACACAGAGGGAAAGAGAATAATAGATACCTCCAGACTTGTTTCACCGCTTGTGAAGTGACACCCAACCCTTGCAGGTGGGACGAGCCAGGGTTGGAACCAGGATCCTTGTGCCACCCCCCCAATAACTTTATTTAAACATCTGTAAAAGCTCAGAATTTATATTTTACTATTAAACTATGATATATGAATGACTGTCAAGAGTCTAACATTTTTGCTCAAAGCCATCAAACATCTGAGAAACCACATATGTGGCCAACTCATATGAAACTAAAATTGTCATAATAAAAAAAGACAGAATGGCAAGCCCTGGCAATAGTGCAGAGAAACTGAAACCCTTGTAAAAATTTGGCTTGAATATAAAATGCTACAACAAATTTGGAAAACAATTTGGCAGTTCCTTCAAAGATCAGACCTACAATTACCATATAACTCAGTACTTTCACTCTTAGACAAACAGCCAAGAAAAATGGGAGGGTAAGTCTGAATAAAAAATGGCATATAAATATTCACATCAGCATTAGTAGTCAAAAGGAGAAAAACAACCAAATATTCACCAATGGATAAATAACATGTGGTCTGTTCAGACAATGATATATTATTCTGCACTAAAAAGAATAATAAAGTACTGATTCATTCTATAGTATGGTTGAAACTGGAATATGTTATAAGCCTAAGAAGCCGATCACTAAAGAAAATATTAGGGAGTCGGGTGATAGTGCAGCGGGTTAAGCGCACGTGGATCAAAACGCAAGGACCAGCATTAAGGATCCCAGTTCAAGCCCCGGCTCCCCACCTGTAGGGGAGTCACTTCACAGGCAGTGAAGCAGGTCTGCAGGTGTCTGTCTTTCTCTCCCCCTCTCTGTCTTGCCCTCCTCTCTCCACTTCTCTCTGTCCTATCCAACAACAATGATATCAATAACAATAATAACTACAACAATAAAACAAGGGCAAAAAAAGGGAATACATAAATTAAAAAAAAAGAAAATATTATATGGTTTCTAATTACATCTCTCATGCTTTATTCATCTAACTACCTTGTTTTCTTATCCGTGAGGCTGCCCTGGGGTTGAGTATAGGGAGAGGCCACTATTCTGCATGTGAGGTCCTGTGTGCATGGAAAAGAGAGAAAGACAGACAGAGAAACAAAGAGGAACTTAGCATAGGAGATAGTTACAGGGGCTAGTGGGGAACAGAGCTTGAATGATACAATACCTGTGTATGATCCATGTGCATAAGTGGACTGGTTAGGAGGGGAGTTTAATGTAAGATCACAGTGTTTCTGATTTGGCCTGTACAAGCTGAAGAGAGTGTTCCACAGGAAAAGTAAAAATTTGGAGGAGTCACTTCACAGGCGGTGAAGCAGGTCTGCAGGTGTCGGTCTTTCTCTCCCCCTCTCTGTCTTCTGCTCCTCTCTCCATTTCTCTCTGTCCTATCCAACAAGGATGGCATCAATAACAACAATAATAACTACAGCAATAATAAAACAACAAGGGCAACAAAAGGAAAAATAAATATTTTAAAAATGTGTTAAAATTTTCAAGCAAAATATGAAACATTGTAAGTAGGGTCCTATCTGGAAGATGTACCGGTGATATATATATTCCCTCCATTTTTCAAGGGTCCTGCCTTCTCTTCCTTTCTAGTTCACCCCTACAGCTGTCACTAATTCCAAGTGCCCCTTCTTTTTTCCCCTCTTCTCTCAGATATGGGAAATGGTGTCTGGCTTCCTCTGGTGTTTTCTATATTTGCTCCCCTTTCACTGATGGTATAAAAATAAGATTTTGTGGCCCGGGAGGTGTCACAATGGATAAAGCTCTGTATTCTCAAGCATGAGGACCTGAGTTCAATCCCTGGCAGTACAAGTACCAGAGTGATATCTCTCTCTCTCCTCCTATATTTCTCATTAATAAATAAATAAAATATTTAAAAAATAAATAAAAACAAGATTTCTTTTTTTAGCTTTTTAGTATGTATTTATTTATTTTCCCTTTCGTTGCCCTTGTTTTTTATTGTTGTAGTTATTATTGCTGTTGTTGTTGATGTTGTCGTTGTTGGATAGGACAGAGAGAAATGGAGAGGGGAGGGGAAGACAGAGAGGAGGAGAGAAAGACAGACACCTGCAGACCTGCTTCACCGCCTGTAAAGAGACCCCCCAGCAGTTGGGGAGCCGGGGGCTCGAACCAGGATCCTTATGCCGGTCCTTGTGCTTAGCGCCATGTGCGCTTATCCCACTGCGCCACCGCCCAACTCCCAAAAAATAAGATTTCTGGTGACAAATGCTTGGGTCCTGGACTTCCCCTATCATTTACCCTGCTGGAATGAAATTCTTTATGAGGAGCAGAAGGTGGGAGTTCTGGCTTCTGTCATTGCTTCTCTGCTGGACATGGGTGTTGGCAGGAGGATCCACACCCCCAGCCTGTGTCTGTCTGTCCCTAGTGGGGCAGGGCTCTGGGGAGGGGAGGCTCCAGGACACACGGGTGAGGTCATCTGCCCAGGGAAGTCAGGGTGGCATCATGGTAGCATCTACAGCTTGGTGACTGAAATGCAGTAAGATATGAAGCAGGGCAAAACATTGAATAAACAAGAACCATACAATATGAACAAAGCAAAGCAGAGAACATAAGGGCATTCTAGGCTGCACTCATTTCAGGACCTGTCTTCCTCGAGTGGCAGAGCAGGCTGGCCCAGCCAACCTTCAGAGAGTGGGGAGTCGCTGCCATTGCTGCTCTACACGAGGGTAAGGTCCTGGACAGGCCCACAGGGGGGCTTTTGGTGACGTTCCTGATGGAAGTGACCACTGACGGTGGGGAGTGGGATCCAGGAGAAGCCTAGGCCAATATCATCTCTGGAGGAACCTAAAGATTTCCTGACAAGGATCCCAGGTGATAGAGTGGGAAAACTGTTTTTTTTTTTATGTTTTTGTTATTTATTTTTAAAATTTTATTGGGGGATTCATGTCTTATTTTATTTATAAAAAAGAAACACTGACAAAACCATAGGATAAGAGGGGAACAACTGTTTAATACTCGACAGTAAATACAAGAGTTTGTATATGCATAACATCTCCCACTTTTCCACGTAACAATACAGCCCCCACTGGGTTCTCCTGCATCATGCTCACGACTTAAGCCCTTCCTGCCACCCACCCCAGAGTCTTTTACTTCAGTGCAATACACCAACTCCATTTCAAAATCTGCTTAGTGAAAATTAGGTTTTTTTTCCTTTTTTTCTTAATATCTGTCAGCACCAGCTATATCATAACCCTGCTAGAAGGCCATGCATGGTGGTTGTTAAAAGCATAAGATCTGGAATCAAAATCTGGTTTCAGCTCCTCAGAAAGCAAGAGATAAACATATAGTTTTTGCAAACTATTTCTTCAGCAATGCTTTTCCCTTTTTTGGAAACTATTTCATCAGCAATGCTTTTCTCTTTATTTCTCTTTTCTGGAAATTGGGTTGAATAATAGTCTAGTGACTAGATTGCTGTAGTCAGGTAATTATACTTTTAAATCAAAGTAGCAGTTCAATTTGAAACTTTTTGTCTCAACCAAACTGACCCAGTGAAGAGAATCCAAATATATATATTAATATATAGATATTAATCCAACTCTTACGTACTGTATTTACAAAAAAGCTTTTCAAAAATATTTTTAGGAGTGAAAGAGGAAGAAAGAAATTAGTTCTGATTTATGGTGTTACCAGAGATTGAATTCAAAACTTATCAGCCCTCAACCATGCGGTCCTCTTCTTTTAACTTTGTTTAACTATCACCTGACTTCTCAAAGTGTGTGTGTGTGTGTGTGTGTGTGTGTGTTTATCCCGGGGCTCTGCAGCTCAGTACCTACACAACTTCACTGTTCCAGGTGGCCCTCTTATTTTATTTTATTTCATTTCCTTTTATTTTATTTTATTTGTTCCACGGTTATCATAGGGGCTCAGTGCCAGTACTACAAATCCACTCTCCTGGAGGCCATTTTGTTGTGGTTATTATTGCCCTTGTTGTGGTTGTTATTGTTATGGTTGTTATAGTTGTTTTTGTTGGATAGAACAGAAAGAAATGGAGAGAGGAGGGGAAGACAGAGAGGGGGAGAGAAAGACAGACACCTGCAGACCTGCTTCACCGCCTGTGAAGCGACTTCCCTGCATGGGGAGCCTCGGGCTTGAACCGGGATCCTTACGTGGGTCCTTGTGCTTCGCGCCATGTGCGCTTAGCCCGCTGCACAGCCCCCTATTTTATTTTTTATAACATGATACTTACAGCACTCTTCTACCTTTGTGATACTTGCTGCCTCCATGTGGAAAGCAGAAACCCAGGTCATCCTCACTCATGGGAATGCTTGCATTCTACCAAATGTACCCTCACCACTCTTATAGACACGCATGCCCGGTTAAGATAATAATCCATACATATACCTCTCCTCTGCTGTTTAAGTCTAGGAAATCATATGGTCTGCTTAAGGCAGTATGTGTGTGTGTGTGTGCGTGTGCGTGTGCGCGTGTGTGTGTCAGAAGTCAGAATTAGTGTTCCGTAATCTATCCATAAGAAATATCACCTTCCCGGAGTTGGGCAGTAGCGAGTGGGTTAAGGACCCATGGTGCAAAGTGC
The DNA here is from genome assembly GCF_950295315.1 of Erinaceus europaeus. NCBI lineage: Eukaryota > Metazoa > Chordata > Mammalia > Eulipotyphla > Erinaceidae > Erinaceus > Erinaceus europaeus. The sequence continues at coordinate 3,028,781 of NC_080164.1, read as the reverse complement.
AAGGACCGGAGTAAGGATCCTGGTTCGAGCCCCCAGCTTCCCACCTGCTGGGGAGTCGCTTCACAGGCGGTGAAGCAGGTCTGCGGGTGTCTATCTTTCTCTCCCCCTGTCTTCCCCTCCTCTCTCCATTTCTCTCTGTCCTATCTAACAATGACGACATCAATAATAACTACAACAAGGGCACCAAAGGGGAATAAATATTTTTTAAAAAAGAAATATCACCTCCCATTTTTTAATGTTTTCTGTCTTTCTTTATTTATTGGATAGAGACAGCCAGAATCGAGAGGTAGGGTAAGATAGAGAGGGAGAGAGACAGACACTAGCAGTCGTGCTTCACCAATTGCAAAGCTTTCCCCCGCATGTGTGGACTGGGGGTTCGAACCCAGATCCTTGCACAGTGTGACAAGTGTGCTGAACCAGGTGTGCCACCACGTGGCCCAGGAAAATATCACCTTCTTTAGATACCCATTTTTATGTGTTTTGTCAAATGTACTTATTCAACCTGTGCTAAAATTAAATAGACACAGCTTCATGATTGTTTTCAAAGTGTCACTTGCTTCTTGGCTGGGACCTCAACATGTGAAATCTTCTTATCTACCAATGACAAGTATTTGTCTGTCCCCATACCTGTTGCCCTTCTTCCAGATGGACAAATGAATGAATTCTGTAGCAAGTTGTCATTTTGTATCTGTTTTCTTCCACTTAATGAAATACAGCATGATGTGGTGTTTACTTGCTTACCTGTCATATTGGTTTGTTTCTCCAAATTACTGGATATCACCTCATTGAATAAATGGGATTTAACTCGGTTTAGTGGCAACATGACCATAGGAATTGCTTGTAGCTCACACTGTGAGGAAATCCAGTGTTCATGCTGTTACTAAGTGCAGAAATATCACTGCAGAAGAAGTGGGGGAGGAGGGAAAGACATACCTCTTGATTTATTTTATTACATGATCCTAAAGCGTATATATAAAGTTAGTTGATTAAAATTGTTTTCTGCACCTGTTTCTAAGTTTTATCACAAAGAAGTTTTTTTAAATCATTTTGTTTATTTATTGCCACCAGGATCATTAACTTCCCCTCCCTTTTCACTCCCTCTCCTTCCCTCTTCCTTCCTCCTAATTGCAATTAGGGTTCTCCCTGGAGCTTCATGACTACACAAAAATATCCACAGCTCCCATTGGCTAATATTTATCTGTTTTTCTTTCTTTTTTAATTTTGACTGGACAGAGAAATTGAGAGGGAGAAAGAGACACCTGCAGGATTGCTTCACTGCCCTGATGCTTCCTGCCCCCACAGTGGGGAGTGTGGGCTTGCTAAGAGAATTTAAAACTTCCAAATGGTTGATGTGGATTGTTACAATGACTAATGTTTTTATTTTTATTAGTTTACTGCATCTCAATACTTCCAAGTATTTCTGTGGCCTATAAAACATACACGCATCAGGGAGCATGTTTTTTTATTAAATACATTTTTTGTGAATCCTTTTGCTACTCTTCTGTGGGGATGTCATAGCCATAAGCAGTATACTGCATGAACTCTATATTGTATTGATTATGCTAGTTTAAATGCTACAAAGAATCATGTACACTTAAAAATAAAAATAAAATAAAAGGGAGCTACTGACAACAAGGTTCCCTGCTTTTCTTCTTTATAAGAGCCATTTGAAATGTTGAAATTATGAGGAAATATTGACCTATTTATACACCATCCCAAACACTCCCAGAGACTGAGAGCGCTTGTTTTTCAAGTCTAACTCTGCATTCTCCTTTGTCATTTTAGATGTTTTCCAAACTGGAAATGTGTGAAAAATGTATTTTGTTTTCAGTAGAGTTGAATCATTTATTATTCAAAGTGCTAGGCAAGATGGAGCAAACGTTTCTCCCAGAGAAACAGTTAAAAGAGCTAAAGATACAGGAAAGTTATATTTGAAAATGTCCACTCTTTGAAGAAGACTGACACTTGCAAGCTGAAGGCTGAGACTTGTTCTCTGTGGAGCAAAGGAACCAGAACTTATAAGTCCTGGTTAATTTCTTATAGCACTTATCTCCAGGATCATCACTACTAGAAGGCAGTATACTAAATTGTATGATAAGCTTGGCGAATCTCTTATAAATTCAATGTGTATGGAATTTACAAGGCTTCTCTTTTTGAAAGCAGGAGAAATATTTGAGACAAACAAATAACTCCATAAAATGTTAATATTAATAAATAGTAAAACAAAAAGAAAAAAAGAAAGGGAGTCGGGCTGTAGCACAGTTGGTTAAGCGCAGGTGGCGAAAAACGCAAAGACCAGCGTAAGGATCCCGGTTCCAGCCCCTGGCTCCCCACCTGCAGGGGAGTCGCTTCACAGGCAGTGCAGGGGAGTCGCTTCACAGGCAGTGAAGCAGGTCTGCAGGCGTCTGTCTTTCTTTCCCCCTCTCTGTCTTCCCCTCCTCTCTCCATTTCTCTCTGTCCTATCCAACAATGATTACAACAATAATAATTACAATAATAAAACAAGGGCAACAAAAGGGAATAACGAAATAAATATTTAAAACTGCTAATATTGTTGAATGATGAGATGTTAGTATTATTTTCCCTGGTTTTACATAGCCTACATGGTCATGTAGATTTGTCTAAGAAGTTACAAGGGTTGAACAGGCTGCTGGAGAAGAATCAAAAGCACAGCCAGGTAGTGACACACCTGGTTAAGTGCTCACATTACAGTGCACAAGGACCCAGGTTCAAATCCTTTGTCCCCACCTGCTGGAGGAAAACTTCATAAGTGGTGAAGCAGGGCTGCAGGTGTCTCTCTGTCTCTCCTCTCCCACTTTTCAATTTCTCTGTCTCCAATAAATAAAAATAATCATAATAATTTTTTTTAATGTTTAAAAAGAGAAAAAGAGGAGTTAGTTTTGGAGATTTTTATGACATGATGAAACACATACCTTTATATTTCTTCAAAATATCCTACAGAGGATGATCAGCAAACCTGGTTTAACTCAGTTAATGACAGGGAGTAGTGAAGGTTACCACCTAATGTTACTGGCCAGTAGGGACATAGTGACGTAGAATTCTCCTGTGAAGGCTGACGGAGATAGAAATAGAAGGCTGGGAGAACAGGCGACTATGCATTTACTTAACTGACAATAGCACTTCCTATATTTCCCCCATGACCAGTTTAATTTATTTGCTTACTCTTATTTGTCACTTTGTGTAATTTGATATCAGTGCTCATCTTCTAGATAAGGGAATCTGACCCTGGAGACAATGGGTAATTTGTTTTTGAATTTGAATAGGAGATTAAGGAAGGGGGTGAGTAATGTTGACTTCTGCATGCTGATGAGGGTGACCATGTGGAGAAGTTAATTAGCAGAGTGTGACCCTCAAAAGAGCCACATGCAGGATGCCAAATAACATCTCTGCTGCCTGGAGCAGGAGTCAGGAGATGCTGAGCTCCTCAGATCCTGGGAGTCTATCCCAGGATCCCAGTGCGTTCTACCTGACTCCTCTCCTAGTCACAATGCAGTTCTGAAATGTGCTTAGGTATTCAGTATTTCTTTAAAATTTTTAATCATTTTATTTTTCTTGACAAAGAAATACAAAGGGAAAGTTGATGATCCTAGGGATTGAACCTGGGGACTCCAAGCCTTAGGCATGAGAGCCTTTTGCAGAGTCCTTATACTGTCTCCCCAGCCCTGCCATTTATTTGCTTATTTACTTATTTATTTATTTCATCCAGGTTTATGACTGGGGCTTGATGGTGGTACTAAGAATCTACTGTTTCTGATGATCACAATTTCTATTGTATTTGATAGAACAGAGAGAAATTGGGAGAGGGGAGGAGATAGAGAGAGAGAGAGAGACAGAGACAGAGACAGAGACAGAGAGAGATGCGCCTGCAGACCTGCTTCACCACTCATAAAGCTTTCCCAGGGGCTTGAACCCAGGTCCTTTAACATTATAACATGTTCACTCAACCAGCCAGCCTTCCTTGCTTCCTCCCTCCCTTCTTCACATCCTTCCTTCCTCCCTTCTTTCCTTCCTATCTATCTTTCTCTTTCTTCTTTTCCTTATTTTTCATCCTAAGTTTCTTCATTCTTTCTCTTTCATTTTACTTTTTAATATTATATTTATTTATTCATTTTTGTATATATAGAGAAAAACTGAGGTGAAAAGGAAAGACAGAGAGGATAGCTGCAGCACCACTTCACCACTCATGAAATTGCACTCCCGCAAGTGGGGACTGTTGGGGCTTGAATCTTGGTCCTTATTCATGGTTAAAGGTGTGCTCAACCAAATAAACCACCGTCTGGCATATTCTCTCTCTCTCTCCCCTCTTTTCTCTCATCTATTTGTCCTTTGTCCTTCTATTTTCCTAGGAAATCTGTATTTTCTTTGTTAATATTTTATTTATTTATTAATGAGAAAGATAGGAGGAGAGATAGAAAGAACTAAACATCACTCTGGTACATGTGCTGCCAGGGACTGAACTCAGGACTTCATGCTTGAGATTCCAATGCTTTATTCACTGTGCCACCTCCCAAAACACAGAAATCTGTATTTTCATTTATTTATTTATTGCCCTTGTTGTTGTTATTGATGTCCATGTTGTTGGATAGAACAGAGAGAAATGGACAGAGGAAGGGAGGATAGAGAGGAGGAGAGAAAGATAGACACCTACAGATCTGCTTCATCACCTGTAAAGTGACTCCCCTGAAGGTGGGGAGCCGGGGATCGAACCAGGATCCTTAAGCCTATGGTTGCACTTTGCGCCACATGCGCTTAACCTATTGAGCTACTGCCTGACTCCCTCGAAATCTGTATTTTCTATCTATTAACTATCATTCTATTCAATGTGACATAGTTAAACACAAGTTTAAGCCTGATTCCCAAAGTCTTCCCTTCTGTGTGTAGATTCTGATGGTCATAAGGACCTGAGAAGCCAAGTGATGAGAAGACTGGCCTCTCATGGCATCCTGCACTCTGATGCATGCAGCCCTGCTGTCTAGAAGCCACCACATCCATCTACTGTGGGCCAGTGTCAAACTCACACTGGAAACCCGTGAGATGATAGATTGCGTCTTTATTCTGAAAAAAAAAAAAAAAAAAAAACTTTCCTTAACCACAGGGTTCAAAGCTATTTTACAAAACCCTCACTGGAACTGAAAAGTTAGGAGAAACTGAAATTGTCAGAAAAAAATAACCAATCAAACTTTAAATAAGCTTAAATCATAAATGTGAAGAACAGAGGCATTTTCACATATGTCAGTAATCATAGGTTTTCAAAAGGTCAGTACCCCTATGGTGGGGAGGGCTAAGGAATGACAGGAATTGATGAGATACCAAAAGGTCAAAAAAATTAGTTTCCATGAGGCAAGAGATGTTAACTATCTAAAGATATAAGGAAAACATGGTGGTTAAACCAGCAGGGTGAGATAAAGTAGAGAAGGACAGAGTTTGATATAAATCATGGTGATCAAAGAATCCAGGAATTGAGGTGTGGGGGGTCTCACTGTTCAGTTACTGGCAAGGCAGTGATGGAGTGCATACTCTGTATGTGATCAAAAAGATGGTGAACCTGTAGTGAACCTAGTGATTTTTAAGTGGAATTTCAAGCAGGCAACCATTTGATTTGCTGCAGGGGGATGAGTTAAGTGTGAGAGGTTGCAGGCCTCTGTGAAGCCTGGGAGACTGACAAGGGGAAACTGAGTCAGGAAAGCATCTTCCTCCAAGCTCTATTCTTGGAAGGGAAAGACTGATAGGTGTGATTTCTATTCAGACCTCCATCTCAAGGATGGGGGAGTTCCCCTATGCTCTACCATGCATTCACATAATCTCACAATAATGAAACTTGGTTCCTATTTTCTAGAAAAGGGAAATAGAGCATAAAAATCACTGGCAGGTAAATCAAACTACAGATAATTATATGATTCTTTTTAATGCACAGACCATAGGCTGAGTCTTTGATATGTCGAATCTCTTAAAAGCTTAGACCAGGGAGAAAAGAAGCAACTGGTGAAGCTATAAACAAATAATGTCAAAGGGCATAAATAATGGTGATGTTGTGTATGTTACAGCAAATCCTAACAAAGGGATTGTTAAAGTTAACCCAGCTGCCAAATAATGTGATGATAGCAATAACTATGTATTTCCTTCTCAAATGCTAAAAAAGAAGGAACCTCCCTGATGGCTGAAAAAGAGTTAATATATAAAGCCAAACAAATTATTGAATAACCATGGACCTAAAAGCTGGAATAGTTCAGATGAAAAGTGGGGGGTCTCCATTTTGTAAATAGTTAGTAGGACTAATTTAGTTATATTCCAAAGGGCCCAAGACTATACTAGCTATTTTATTTTATTTTATTTTATTTTTTCCTGAGCCTGATATGCAATATGCAGGTAGAGAACCCAGGCAGCAAAACAGCTCATTTGGGAAATTCACTTGGTTTGTCATTGGTCTGACCCACATTCATCCCTGGCCCCTGAAGCACATAAGGAAGCTTCAGTGCTATACTTTCCAGTTCTTCTCTTACCTGAAAAAGTCAACTTAGAGAGGTGAAGCCCAGTAATAGCAATTACAACCGCAACCATAGTCATAACCATCACCACAACAACAGATAAAGGCTTTGATTCTGTCCTCCAAAAGGCACTTTGAAAATGCTAAAATTTTTCCTGAAAACACATTCAACTTGTAGCTATTAAATAATTTAGATCAAGTGGTGATGTGTGCAGCTGAGTGCACCTGACACCAGGCACAGACCCAGGTTGAAGCCCCTGATACTCGTCTGCAGGGGAAAAATGTCAAGAGTGAGTGAAGCAGTGCTGCTGATGTCTCTCTCCCACATCTCCCCATCTTCTCTCAATGTCTCTTTGTCTTATCAAACAAAGAAAATACATATTTTTTAATATCTGATATTAAAGTCATTAGGGAAAGCATATATATATTTTTCTGGGAAAATCTTACACAAGAAAGCTTACACAGTTATTGCACACATTATAGTGCACAAGGACCTGGGTTCAAACTCCAATCCCCATCTGCAGGGGCAAAACTTCACCAGTGGTGAAGTAAAGCTGTAGGTGTCTCTCTGTTGGTATGTTTCATATTGGTTTGGTCCTTGCTACTTTCACAGGCCCTCTTTCTCCCCGCCCCCTATGCTAAGTAGTTGGAGAGTTCTTGGTGCCGGCCGCGTAAAGAGAAGGATGCTGGAGAGATCTGTGTGGTGGTTAGTTTAAGGGTCTCTCTCTGCCGCCAGAGGAGAAAGACAGGAGAGCACATGTTTGCCCGCTCGTGAATAAAGCTTCTCTGCCCAGCCGTGTGTCTCTGGTCATCTCTGTCTGCCGCCGTGAAGCTAGCCCAGCCAGCTGGAGCCCCCAACCTTAACGGCATCTGTTGGCAAATGGTGCCCACGTGGACCTGACCTGCACATCTCTCAGATAAGTGACAATTTGGCTACCTATGCACTATGGCCTTCTCTTCTGCTTGTGAAGAGATCTCCAAAGGCCTCTGCCCTTTCTTCATGAGACTGTTTTGCTGTTTCTAGAACATTTATTTCTGGACCACTCTGTGGTTTCCACCCAACACCAGCCCACAAGAGCCCAATGCCAGCCCGCAGGAGCCGGCTTTCTGCCTCGTGGCGCAGGACATTGGGAGTGGGCTCCTCCCACGCTGCTTGGCCGCTGGGAACAGGGCAGCAGACATGGTGGCCCATCATGGCCGCCCCCCTGGGGCACCTAAGCCAGTGCCTTCTGCATGACTGGCCCACCCGCCCTCCTGCTATGAAGTCTGGACAGATCCCAGAGACCACGGGCTCCCTGCAGAAACTGGGACCCCTGGCCGAGATCTCCAGCTTGGGTCTGAAGGTAGATGAACTATAATACGTGAGATTCATGCAGAGATCACAACCTACAGTTCCTACAAGTGGAGCTATGCGGGAGGCCACCTCTGGATGGTGACCCCCCCAACAACTAAGACAGTACAAATCTAAATTCGTGTTTAAAATGACATGTCTTTGTAACAAAGGTTTCTCTCCTTGTGTATTAAAGACCATGTTTACGTGTGCGTTTAAAGTTTGATGACATTAACTTTAAGGTTAAAAATGTAACTTTAAGGCTATATTCTTACCAGACAGAGTTAAATGAAAAAGGTTTTCAACATAGTTCTCATAAAGGTAAAATTAACTTACATTTAAAGTCTGAGTTAAAAATTAGTTAAAAATCAATGTATTTTAACTAAGTTAGTCTAAAAAAAAAACTGTGCACACTTAGGGTGAGTCTCCATCTTGAATGGGTGTAACAAAAGGTTAAAAAGACACTGTTGATATGTAAAACTCAAATTCCTTCTCAGTTAAATATGTTAGATTGTGCTATGGTTATGCTAACAATTGTAATAGAGTTATCAATTGTGGTAAACTTCTAACCTGCTACAAGTTTTGTTTCATAGTAAGTAAATTGCAGCTGTCAAGTTTTCTACAGAAAAGTGGAATTCCGATGGCTGACATTCCCCATCGGGACAGATGTACAACAATTCACCCCCTGGCAATTCTTCGGTGGACATCTGCTTTGGACTCCTTCTATCAGACTCACTGGTATGCCTCGGACACTTTGCACAAACTAGCAGCTTCACTTTATGCTGCTGGGTTTCTCAAACACTGACTGCAGCCAGCTGCCTTGAGATTCTAGGCCATACCCCCCCATGCTAGGTAATGCCCCCCCCCAAAAAAATGCCCATCGAGGCAAGTAAAGCCCCCAGAGGCAATAAATGTGTTTTTTATCTGATAAAGTTTTGCCCACAGAGGCAAAAACGCCCCCCTCAGGCCTTCCCTTGGCAGCACACTGGTTCTTGTCTTACATGTTCCTCCATGTTTGTGCCAGTTTCTTTTTTGAAAATGCCCATACGATATAGGTTTCTGTTCACCCCACACCCCTGATACTATGGACATTTAGTCAAAAAGAAAAGGGGGAAATTGTTGGTATGTTTCATATTGGTTTGGCCCTTGCTAGTTTCACGGGCCCTCTTTCTCCCTGCCCCCTATGCTAAGTAGTTGGAGAATTCTTGGTGCCAGCCGCGTAAAGAGAAGGATGCTGGAGAAATCTGTGTGGTGGTTAGTTTAAGGGTCTCTCTCTGCCACCAGAGGAGAAAGACAGGAGAGCACATGTTTGCCCGCTCGTGAATAAAGCTTCTCTGCCCAGCCGTGTGTCTCTGGCCGTCTCTGTCTGCCGCCATGAAGCTAGCCCGGCCAGCTGGAGCCCCCAACCTTAACGACATCTCTCTGTCTCTGACCCTCTCTATCTTTCCTCTTCTCCCTCTATGTCTCCATTTCTCGATCCAATAAATTTAAGAAATAAAACTATACAAAATAAATAAAACTAACTGAAGAAAGCATTGAATGTTTATCAAGTCTTTGCCAATTATACCAAGGTAAGGCTTTGTAAAATAATATTTAAGCTTTTCTATGAAACAAAATTACAAAATTATGTGAAACAGGAATTAGGCTATTTTGTTCAGAAGAAGAATTCAACATGGAAGTGATTAGTCCTCCAGATAAAACCTAAATTATTTCTGGGTAATAACAGTACTCAATGAATACACAGAAGTGAGCATTGGTTTAAAATAGGGGTGTCCCAGAAGAGAGGCCTTTCTTAGCTCAAGTCCCAGAGGTGATCAGGACACCAAGATTAGGACTAGTAGGGTTATTCCACCATGAAGATTTTCCTGGAATGAATGGTAGGCATCCCTTTTGACAGAACAAGGACAGAGAAGAATTCAGATCAAACTGAAGAGCCCTGATATGCAGTGAGCTCCTACAGATGCTACCAGATTTTAGTGTTAAAATTTATTGTAAGGAGAAAGTCACAGCATGTTTAAAATTCAACTATAAATGCAAAACCTTAACTCATTTGCTCCCTTAAAAATGGAATAGCATAATCTCAAACACCTGCAGATTTGTACAGGATTCAACACTAGAGTAGAAAGCTTACGCAAAAATGTCACACCATCAATAATTTAAGCTGTGCTTTCTATTGGGTGTAAATGTCTTATAAACTTTCTACTGAGTGTATATATTCAGTTTTTTTATTGAATGTAAGATTTCAGTTTTCTACTGAGTGTAAATTTTCACACATATTGCAGGAAGTGTCTGTCCCAGTTCCACTATTTGGGAAAGAAATAATTCTCTATGAATCCACTGCTCCTGGAGGCCATTTTTTTCCATTTTTAATAGGATAAGTAAGACAGGGAGAAATTGAGAGAGGAAGTTAAGATAGAGAGGGGGAGGGAAAGGCAGACTCCTACAGAGTGCTTCAAAGCTTCTAAACTACCCCCTCCAGGCGGGGAAGGAGGCTTGATCTGGGATCCTGGCATGGGTCCTTGCTCTATGTTCTATGTGTCTGTAGCCCTGTGCACCACTGTCCAACCCCACCCCCAAATAAAATAAAACTTTACAAGATAAAAAAGGAAGGTCCCAGGTGGTGGTGCAAATGGTTCAATGCACAAGTTAACATGCATAGGACATAGGTTCTAGTCTCCAATCCCCACTTACAGAAGGTGAAGCAGTGCTGCAGATGTCTTTCTCTTCCCTTGCAAATTTCTATCTATCTCTATCATAATATAAAAAAATAAAAATTTGGGAGTCAGACGGTAGTGCAGCGGGTTAAGCACATGTGGTGCAAAGCACAAGGGCCAGCATGAGGAACCCAGTCCAAGTCCCCAGCTCCCCAACTGCAGGGGAATCGCTTCACAGGCAGTGAAGCAGGTCTGCAGGTGTCTATCTTTCTCTCCCCCTCTCTGTCTTCCCCTCCTCTCTCCATTTCTCTCTGTCCTATCCAACAATGATGACAACAAGAATAATTACAACAATAAAACAACAAGGACAACAAAAGGGAATAAATACATAAATATTTAAAAATAAAATAAAAAAATTTTAAAGGAAGAAAAAGCCACTGGAAGTGGTAGTGTTGTGCAGGTGACATGACAACCTTGGTGGCAAAAAGAAGAAAGAGAGAAAGAAAGAAAGAAAGTTGAAAAATAAATAATTTTGCTCCTCATTAGACTCACTGTAATATTTCTTAAAAATAAAATTACAAGGAATCCATTCTTTCTTCCCCTACTACCAGTTGCAGAGCAAAGAATCAGAACAAATGAAGACAGTGGTTGGGCAGGTAGAGCCAAGCTCAGCTGCCCTAGCAGGCACACTGATCCCTGCCCTGCCTGGCCTGTGGAGAGCAGGTAACAGGGCAGGCAGCAGGTGTCCCCACTGACACTAGCAGGATCTCAGCATCCTGTTAAAATTCTCACATTCCATTCTTGCATTTTCTCTATTACATGATACCTCACTGAATGGGCATTAACCTCTGTAAGACCATTTCCTGATCTGTAAGATGTGCAACAAGATATTTTCAGCCTCAAAGTTTAATGATCCTTGTCGGTGGACTGAGCCTAACCATAGACTTTATAAAATGATTTCATTAATTATTATTCCTGAATCTTCTGGGATTCAATGAAGCACTGAAGGAATAGAGGTGCAAAAGAGTCAAAGTGGAAACACTAACAAGACCATAAGATAAGAGGACTACAATTCCACACAATTCCCACCACCGGAATTCCATATCCCATTCCCTCCCCTGATAGCTTTCCAATTGTGTAACCCTCTGGGACCATGGACCCAGGGCCATTATGGAGTACAGAAGTTGGAAGGTCTGGCTACTGGAATTGCTTCCCCACTGAACATGGGTGTTGGAAGGTTAATCCATACTCTCTCTCTCTTCCTAGTGTGTCAGGATTCTGGGGAAGCAAGACTCCAGGAAACTGGGGGCGTGGGGTCATCTGTCCAGGGAAGTCCTGTTGGAATCCTGTTATCATCTGGAACCTGGTGGCTGAAAAAGAGTTAATATAGAAAGAACAGCAAATTGCTGAATAATTATGAAAGCAAAGGCAAGAATATTTTGGATGGAGATGTGGGGTCTCTATTTTAGATATATGCCAAGGGGACCTAATGTGCAGGTCACCTAGTCTATTGTCTGGGGGGATGGTTTCATAGTTGGTAAAAGGGTCAGAAAGCTGGATCAAGGAAGAGATTAGCTCCCAAATATGGGAAAAGTATGTAAATATTGTTAACTGTCAACCCCATCGATCTGATCTGGGGCCTGTGTTCAGCACCTATATAATAATCTCTGCATCCCTGGTGGTCTGAGCTCACATTCTGTGGTCACATCTAGGAACATTCCAGGATGTGCCAATTTCAGGACCCATCATCCTCAGGTGATAGGCAGAGTATGCTATCTAACCTCCCTTTGGAGAATAGAACAGTCCCTACTATTGTGGATTCACATTGAAAGCCAGCTCCAATATGTGCCCACAGAGGGGTCCATTGTGTTGTTCCTAGTGGAGATGACTAGTGACAGTGGAGAGAGGGATCTGTTAGAGGTCTAGGCCCATCATGTCTGTGTGGGAATCCCAGGATTCCAGAATAGGGCCCAGGTGATGGGGTAGCCTCGTAGTGACTAAAGAATCATCATTAAAGTCTGCCAGTTTCTTGTCCTTATTCAACTTTTGTAGTCCTTACTTTACCTGACAAGGCTAGCTTTGGAGTGATTGAGGGACGTGTAAATTGGTCTAACCTCTGTGGAGAGCAGTCTGGAGAACTCTCAAAAAGCTAGAAATAGACTTTCCATATGACCCAGTAATTTCTCTCCTGGAATATATCCTAAGGACTCCATAACACCCAATCAAAAAGATATGTGTACACCAATGTTCATAGAAGCACAATTCGTAATTGCTAAAACCTGTAAGCAAACCAGGTGCCCAACAACAGAGGAGTGGCTGAGAAATCTGGTATATACACAATGGAATACTATGCAACTATTAAGAACAATGAACCCAACTTCTCTGACCCATCCTGGAGGGAGCTAGAAGGAATTATGTTAAGTGAGCTAAGTCAGAAAGACAAAGATGGGTATGGGATGGTCCCACTTATATACAGAAATTAAGAAAGAACAGAAATGGAAACTCAAAGCAGGGTTTGACTGAGTTTGGAGTAGGACACCAAAGTAAAAATCTCTAGGTGGAGGGTGAGAATAGATGGTCACTTTGGGGAGGAACAGACTTTTATGGTGATAATGTTGTTAATATACACTCCTATTAACTTACAGTCTCACAAATTACTATTTAATTTATAAGAGAGGGGAAAATGGATCGAATTTCTCAAAATTGTTGATACATAGACATATTACATGCATATTTTGACACATAGACCATAGTATATTTCCCTTCAGTCTAAGTACTTAAGAATTCAAATTAGTAGCTGGATTGAATTCTAATAGCGGGCTCAAAATGTTAATACATTTCTAATAATAACTTTTTTTGAAATATTAAATATCTAAAAGCTTAGACTAGGGAGAACAAAAGCAAATGGTGGTGTTCCTTTATAAGATACAGCTATAAGTAAATAGCATAAAAGGACATAAATAACGGTGAGGTCTTGTATGCTACAGCAGATCCTAACAATGGGATTTTCAAAGTTAACCCAATTGCCAAATATTTGGTATAACTATCAAATGCTTTCTTAAACCCTAAGACAGAAGGAACCCCCCCCCCCTTTCTCTACAGAGCCCATATTTCTCCCAGTTCTGGAACCTCTGGGATGGGGCTAATTTTCCTGCAGGCTTCTCTCAAGTCATACCAACTGATATTATGCCTGCTGATCCCAGCCTAATCAATGCAACCAGTATCACCTTAGCATGTTACACTTCGGGCTGCATCCAGAGACATCAGGTGTGGAAGTGAGACCTTTCCTAGTTCAGAGGAGTCCTTAAATTCATTTTGGGTGGTCAACTTCTTAACAAACCTCAAAAACTAGATATAGACCTGGGTCCATGAAATGGGGCATAAGTATATTAACGTAGAAGTTGGGGTAAACATACCTTAAAGCAAAAGTGCAAAGTAGTTTTCAATGAGTCAATAAAAGTAATTTTTAAGACTGTGAAGAGAGTAGATCTGTCTTTCTTATTTCAGGCTAGCAATAGTGGGTTAATGAATCAATAGCTTTGGCCTAGTGAAGGGATTCTTTTGAAGAAGCAGGAAAAGTGATTCTAGAAAAAATGAAAAAAAATGTATTAAAATCAATGACAGTATTCACAGAGCTCTATGACTCAGTTTCTACTTCTTCATGTAAACTAATAATATCTCAAAATTAAGTTTAATTTAAAATCAAAATAGGAGCTGGGGGATTGGCTCAAGTGCGCTTACTATGCAAACCTGAATTTCCTGGATTTGAATTTTTATGGAAAGGAGACACAAAAACAAAAAGAACATTATAAATGAAGGCATATTACCTGTTCTGTCTCCCTTTATAGACACAAAGATCATCTTTAAACAAATGATTATGTTATTCTACAGAAAGATAGGAATACAGATAGGTAGAGACAGAGATAATAAGGAGAAAGAAACAAGAGAGGCCAGTTCAGCTCTGGACTTTTTTTTTTTTTCGTTGTTGTTGTTGTTCTTTATTGGATAGAGACAGCCAGAAGTTGAGAGGGAGGGAGAGAGAGAGAAGGAAAGAGACGAGAGACATCTGCAACACTACTTCACCACTTGCAAAGCTTTCCCCCCTAAGGCGGGGACCAGGGACACAAATCCAGGTCCTTACATTGCAACAGGTTCACTCAAGCAGGTATGCCACCACACGGCCCCAGCTCTGGACTTTGGTGGTGTTGGGGATTGAACCTGGGACCTCAGAGCCCCAGGCACGAAAGTTTTTGAAGAACCAGTATTCCATCTCCCCAGCCCACAGCAATTCTTTAAAAGTCAAAATAGTGGGAGTCGGGCTGTAGTGCAGCAGGTTAAACGCATGTGGCACGAAGCGCAGGGACCAGAATAAGGATCCTAGTTCGAGTCCCAGGCTCCCCACCTGCAGGGGAGTGGCTTCACAGGCAGTGAAGCAGGTCTGCAGGTGTCTGTCTTTCTCTCCCCCTCTCTGTCTTCCCCTCCTCTCTCCATTTCTCTCTGTCCTATCCAATAACAATGATGACATCAATAACAACAACAATAACTACAACAACAATAAAAACAACAAGGGCAACAAAAGGTTAAATAAATAAATAATTAAAAAGATTAAGTCAAAATAGTTTCAGAAATGAAACTGAAACATATACTTGAAAACAAGAAAGCTTTCAGAGTAAATATAGAGTTATCAGAATATATACACGTTTCAGTTTTTTAATTATTTTATTTTTTTATCGGATAAAGACAGCTAGAAATTGAGATAGAAGGGGAAGCGAGAAAGGAAAAGAAATAGTGAGAAACCTTTAGCCCTACTTCAACAATCGTGAAGTTTTCCCCATACAGGTGGGGACCAAGGGCTAGAACCTGGGTCCTTGCTCACTGTAACGTGTGCTCAACCAAGTGTGCCACCACTCAACCTCAGAATATATATATTTTAAATAAATAAATTGCCCTCCATGTAGTATCAGTGTTTGCATGAGGGCATATAGTATTACTGGACGATGGATATTTCCTTTATCAAAGCCAAGACAAAATACACTTATAGATGTCAGGAAACATTAAAACTGGACTCCGTGTTTCCAGGAGTCTAAGGAGTGACTAGCACAGCTTAAGCACTGGCTTTGGTTCCCGGTGAGTCTATCTCTGCTGGGCAATTAATTCATTGATTATGGAGGTTAAAAGAAAACAGTCACGTTTCAGCAAAACAACCACCCTTAAGCTATTTCTTTTTGTTTATCATTATAATTGAGTGGGGGGAAAATCAATATATCTATTCCTTTGTATGCCATTCAGATTTACCAACTTCACAAGGAAAACTGGAAATTTCAAAGCAAAAGACTTTAAGTAAGGGGCTAGGTAGTGGTGCACTTGGTTAAGAGCAAATGTCATAGTGAACAAGGACCCAGGTTTGAGCTCTCAGTCCCTACTTGCAGGGGGAAAGCTTAGAGAATGGTGAAGCAGGAGTCTGTCTTTCTCCCTCTATATCACCTCCTCCCCTCTAAGCTTCTGGCTGTCCCTATCGAATAAATAAAGAAAGAAACAAATAACAATGTTTAAAAAGCTTGAGTAATAACAAGTGAAGAACACATCCTTTGTCCTAAAAGGTAGTTTTTTAATGTAAAACAAACAAACAAAAATTCCTGAACTTGAATGTTTTCTTTAGACTGCCTTCTAAACATTAAATAATAAAGTAATTAATTTACCCAACAAATTGCCATTTCTGATACTCTCCATATCACCATTACCCCCAAATATCTGACTTCTCATCTGGTAAGAATTTCACTTCAGCATGAATACCTTGTTATATTTGTCTTTCTTTGTTGCTATTTCAACCTGTAGGTCTGTTGGCCACAACTTGTTTTAGCTTTTGTTTATCTAAATGCATCTTCATTTTACTGTCATGTAGGAAGGAAGAACAATATCATTTTTTAATTACTTCACCAGGAGGCAATGAAACAAGCGGTGTAAAGCCAGACCAGCTTGTGGACTTCCAAGATGTGATCTTAACTCACTTGCTCTTGACAAATAACTAAATGAATATCCATGTTACTTATAATGCATGGAGCTTACGTTATCATTTACAAGATTGGTTCCCATTTGTATCTATAGCTGATAGAAAACACTTCGTGACTTATACCTGCTTTTTAAAAAAATGTTTCTGAAAAGGTTGATTAAAATTTTAAGAGAAATATCCAAGGTCACCAAGCTGAGTGCAGATCACACATCTAATCAGTGTGTCCATAACTGACTCATTTCCATGTTGGGGAACTTCAAAAGTCAGTGAGGCGAATATATAAAAAGGACACAGTCTTTCTACTTACATGAAAGAAATAGTAAACATGTTATCTTGCAAATTGAAAAGTAGCCCAACTTTGGGGGTACAGAACTTAGAGGGTGAGTCTGTTGTGAAATTATACCCCACAACCTTATAATCTGGATAAATAGTATTAATTACAAATAAAAATAAATGCATAACATAAGCAAACTAAAATTAGAACGTAAGAAAATAATTCTGCTTTTTGAAACCACATGTTGTTAGAATCATTAAAGCAATTGGAAATCCTTACAGATACTGTATACCCATAACTGCTGGTCATGTTTTATTAATGAGGTTTGGCTAATCATACCTACATATTACATTATTCAGAGTTCTCAAATTACCTACAAACAATTTAATACATTTGACCTGAATGGCTATAAACACTGCTAGGTTCCATTTGTGAATTTGCTTTACCACCTAGAGAATCATGTTACCTACCTCTAATCCAAATGCTGATTTTTTTTCTCCTATCTAACCTTTTTTAGGAGTGGAAAACATATATGACATGACTAACAATTAAGGACCTTAAAATGTGAGTTAACCACATTGTAAATAATTTAAAATAATTGCTGCTTCAAAGCATAGAATATAGTAAAAAAAAAAAAAAATTCTAGGGGCTGGGTGGTGGCGCATTTGGTTGAGCCCACATATTACAATGTGCAAGGACCCAGGTTCAAGACCCCAGATCCCACCTCCAGAGGGAAAGCTTCACAAGTGTTCCTCTTCTTCTCTTTCCTCCTTTCATTCTCAAATTCTCTTTTTCTATAAAATAAATAAATAAATGTAATTTAAATGGTGTTACTATGAAAAGAAAATAGAGGATACTAGAATAGTGAATGCTAAATTAAATTGTCACGATTTTAGACTTTCCTGTATAGCAAATTTATCCTGATTGTACTTGCCTCTTAGATATTAAGAATATAATTAAGAAAAAAACATTATTTCCAAAAATTCACCTGTAACAATGATTTCTCTACATCCTTATGAGCAAAGGGGACATGCGCAGAACAAGGAGAAAATAACAGACATTTGAAAACACACACACACACACACACACACACACACACACACACACACACACACCAAGCAGAGGATAATCTTAGTCTAAGTGGAAGGATGTGAATTTGAATAATAAACAGTAGGAGGGCAGTGGACCTCCTACTTTTTATTAGGAAAGACAAAGGGGCTCCCTGACCCTGACTGAGAAAGACATTGGCACTTTAGTGATGGACCTACCAGATGACCTAAAACGTCTTAAAGGAGGTGTGAAATTTTACCCCTGGGACAACAATAATCTTGTGCAATGATTCCTCAATTTAAAAAAAGGCTAAAGAATTGAAATGGATTGATTTCAAATAAGGCAGCAAATAAGATTGCAAATAAGGCAGCAATTGGTAAGCGAGAGAACTGAGTAAAATTGTGAATACAAAGAATAATGCAATTCTGCAAATATAGCCTCAAGTCTTTCACTACAGTTTTACAAGTCTAGTCATAGTGAAATTGCAGGGGGCGGGGGCGATGACTATGGAAGAACAGAAAACTCATTTCTGGAGTTCACACAGTGAAAGGAATTGTTCGAATCCATCCCAGCCAGACTGCAGACATTTTGGTTAGACACTTGATTTCCAAAAAGTCAAAGGAGGGCTTAGAATTAAAAACTAAATCCTCATAAAGTAGAATGACTCTTCACTTAGGATAGATTACTTGAGATTACCTTTCAAAAGGCTATTAAGATACAGTCCACAGCAATTAAAAGCATTGCATCTATGTCCTGGAGAAACAGTCATAGATGCCTAAGTTTACAGGCCTGTGCAACAACAGGAACAAAAATGGGGGAAAAAATGGCCTCCAGGAGCAATGAATTTGCAGTGCAGGCACTGAGCCCCTCTGATAAACCTGGAGGCAAAAGAGAAGAATAAAGGGGGGAGCTATGGAGAAAGAGAGGGAGAAGCAATTGCCAAACTTTACAGTATACTGGTATTTAAGTTTCAGTTAAATATCATTTATCCTCTTTCTACTGACTCTCCCTCTCACTTCTTTCTGCCCCCAGAAAGCCTTCTACTCTATATCATAACCAAAATTCAACTGGCCCCAAGCTTTCAGTGAGTCCAAGAATGTGTATAATGAAAATCATGTGAACTTCCATAAACATTACAGTAGAGTAAGTAAAAGAAGGTTTCAGTTTTCTGTGAAAGGAGATGGAACATGCCGAACACGGCTTCCCTGTGGGGCATAGGGATGTGACTTCTCTAGTTTCAGTCTCATGTTCCAAGGCTCAGTCATTGTCCCTGTTCCCTGTCTGGCTCATTTGGATTGGTGTCCTGAGAATAGGCAGAGGAGGGAGGAGAAATTCTATGAATTGAAATTTTCCATAAAATTTGTGTGTGTGTGTGTGTGTGTGTGTGTGTGTGAGAGAGAGAGAGAGAGAGAGAGAGAGGGATAGAGAGAGAGAGAGAGGGAGGGATAGAGAGAGAGAGGGATAGAGAGAGAGAGAGAGAGGGAGGGATAGAGAGAGAGAGAGAGAGAGAGAGATAGAGAGAGAGAGGGATAGAGAGAGAGAGAGAGAGGGAGGGATAGAGAGAGAGAGAGAGAGGGAGGGATAGAGAGAGAGAGAGAGAGAGAGAGATAGAGAGAGAGGGATAGAGAGAGAGAGAGGGAGGGATAGAGAGAGAGAGAGATAGAGAGAGAGAGAAAGTTATGAAACTCTAATATCTGTAAGGCATTAGCATCAGTTTCATACTTTCTTCTCCCCAATTTTGCTATGGTCCAAATTCACCAAGTAGCAGAGTGCAGAAGCCCCATTCGCAGGCCCGACTCTATAACATATAAAAATCATGGTGAAGTTAATATGATGTAGTGTGCTCATCTGATGGTCATTATGTGGACTGTATGAGATCAGATGTGGTGAGCATCTGCCACTTCTCTTCTGCTCCACTTCCCTGCTAAGTCTTTCAGTCTGAAACTTGACTTATGCAAGTCTCCTATTCATTTGAACATTCATGTTTTCTTCCTTATATATTTTTTAAGTTTTACAGATTCATTTTTTGATTTAAAAAAAATATTTATAGGGGGTAGATAGCATAATGGTTATGCAAACAGACTGTCATGCCTGAGACTTTGAAGTCCCAGGTTCAATCCCCTGCTCCACCATAAAACCAGAGCTGATCAGTGCTCTGGTAAAAAAAAAAAAAAATATATATATATATATTGATTTATTCCCTTTTGTTACCCTTGCTGTTTTTTTATTGTTGTAGTTGTTATTGTTGTTTTTGTTGATAAAGTCGTTGTTGGATAGGACAGAAAGAAATGGAGGGAGGAGGGGAAGACAGAAAGTGGGAGAGAAAGATAGACACCTGCAGACCTGCTGCACCACCTGAGAAGCTACTCCCCTGCAGGTGGGGAACCAGGGCTCGAACCCGGATCTATATGCCAGTCCTTGCACTTTGTGCCACGTGCGCTTAACCCACTGCACTACCAACCATCTCCCTTAGGATAAGAGGGGTACAACTCCACACAGTTCCCACCACCAGAACTTTGTATCCCCTCCCCACCAATGATAGCTTCCCTATTCTTTATCCCTCTGGGAGTATGGACCCATGGTTATTATAGGCTGTAGAAGGTGGAAGGACCAGATTTTGTAATTGCTTTTCCACTGAACATGGATATTGGCAGGTGGATCCATACTCCCAGCCTGTCTCTCTCTTTCCCTAGTGGGGTTGGGTTCTGGGGAAGTGGGGTTCCAGGACACAATGGTGGGGTCGTCTGCCCAGGGAATTCCCACAGGCATCATGTTAGCATCTGGAACCTGGAGGCTAAAAAAAGAGCTAACATATAAAGCCAAAGAAATTGTTGACTAATCATGAAACTAAAGACTGGAATAGTTCAACTGAAGATCTGGGGGGTCTCCATTTTGTAAATAGTTAGCAATCCTATTTCAGTTATATTTCAAATGGTCCATGGCTAGACTATTTTTTTTTTTCCCCTGAGCCTGACATCTGCTATGTAGGTGTATTCAAGTTATTGTCTGGGGAGATGATGTCATGGCTGGAAGAAGGGCTAGAAATCTGGATCAGGGAAGAGAGTAGCTCCCAAATATGGGAAAGGTGTATAAATATAAGGCACAGCTATATACAAAGAATGTCAAAGGACATAAATTATGGTGATATTGTATATGATACAGAAAATCCTAACAAAGGTGTTGGTATGCTTCTAAAAACCCTTTCTGTTTCATTTGGTTTAAATCCCCCCTGCTTAACACCATTCTATTTACATAACTACTGTATTCTATTTACATAACCTCTGTTAACAAGCACCACCCTCCCTCCAGGGCATTGGTGGTTCAGTGATAGAATTCTCACCTGCTCTGCCCCCTCTCCTTGTCATACCCTGATTTTCACCAGTCACTTTTCTCTCCACCCTCTCTGTGTCGCATCCTGTTCCCACCCTACTGGGCTAATATATTTATAAGGACAAGATTGTTTGTAGTTTTTAGTTTAGCTTAACTTGGTATAGATTGCGCTGCGTCCTGCATGAATAAAGAGATACTGCCTACAGCTCAACCATGAGGCCCTGGTCGTCTGTTACCTGCTCATGAAGCCAGCCCGGCAAAAACAACATAAATGGCACCTACAGCGTGGGACTGGACCTGCGCAACTCCCAGATAAGTGAAGACTTTGCCTACCTATGCACTATGGTCTTCTCTTCTGCTTACGAAGAGGTTTGCCAAAGCCTCTACTGTTTCATCATGAGACAGTTACTCTGTCTCTGGAACATTTTGCTCTGGGCCACACTTTGTTTCCCTGACCGGGAACTTTGGTTTCTTGTGACCCTAATCATAGAGCTTGGGAGATGCACGGAGATTTCTCCTTGGGCTTTCTGGATTCCCTCTCCCATGTTTCCTGAGGAAAAGGACTATCTTTTGCTCTGGGCCACAATTTGGTTCTTTATGACCGTGATCTTCGACCTTGGGATATGCATGGGGATTTCCACTGGGACTTTCTGGACTTCTTCTCGCATGTTTCCCATGGAGAAGGACTACTCTAATTTGAGCATTTTCCAGTACCCTGGCAGTCCCCAAGAATGGACATACGTGGTTAGTTCTACTCTCCTGACTGGATTCTTTCTTCGATGGGAAGATACTTTTAAAAATGGGTGCCTGAAGCAATCCAGCAGGAACAGTCAGAAGCACCCTAAATGGAATTTCGAGGAGCTTTTTGGACTAGGATGCCCTCCGGGGACTCATGGTACTACATGGTGAGATCTGTTTTGTAAGAGAATGATTTGAATGACTGAATTTTTGTTTGACATTGACTTAAAAAAAATGCTAGATGCAGACATGATTTCTAGAGACATGCAGAAACAATCCAAAAAATTGTTTTTTCCCTCCTTTGATTTCTTTTTTACGTCTTGGCATAAATCTGAAATGTTTAATCCTGAAACGGTATGAGTTATGGGTGGGGCAGATAGTGCAATGATTATGTTAATTATTCTCATGCCTAAGGCTTCTACCATGGTTCTTCTGTTTACCTTTCCACATTTTATTGAGTTTAAACTGTTTAAACAACCTTAAAATCATACTAGAAAGAACTTCCAATTATAATGGAGTTATCAATTATAGTAAACTTCTATTCTGCTACAAGTTTTGTTTGACAAGTAAGTGAATTTCAGCTGTCAAGTCTTCACATGAAAAGACATCTACTCAAATGGAATTCCCAGAAATCCATTTGGATCCTGTTCTCTGACATCGCCCACAAGAATGACTACAACACACCCCCGGAAGCCAATGATGAGACCTGGCACGACCTGAAGAAACAGATTCACAGATTCCAAAGATCACTCTCTACAGAAAAAGCGGAATTCTGGTGGCCGACATTCCCCATCCAGACAGACATGCAGCGTTTCATCCCTTGGCATTTTCTTCTGTGGTCAGCTACTTTGGACTGACACCTCCATCGGACTTAATGGTACACACTGCTGTGTTTCTCAAAGACTAACTTCAGCCAATTGCCTGGAGACTTTATAGACCATGTCCCCTCGCCTGCAGGCTCTTCCCCAGAGGTAGAAAACTCCCCCTCCTTATTAGGTTATGCCCACAAAGTCAGGAAACGCCCTTTGAGGCAAGAGATGCACCCAGAGGCATGAAGCTCTCCCAGAGGCAAGAAATGCCCTTTTGCCTGCTAGGCCTTGCCCTTTGAGTCAAGAAACGTTCCCCTTGGCATCACACTGGTTATTGCTGCTCACCTATTTTGTTTTCCATGTCTTATGCCAGTTCTTTTGAAAACGCCTGTACCATATAGGTTTCTGTTTACCCCACAATCCTGATACTATGGCCATTAGTTAAAAAGAAAGGGGGAGTTGTTGGTATGCTTCTAAAAACCCCTTCTGTTTCATTTGGTTTAAATCCCCCCTGCTTAACACCATTCTATTTACATAACCACTGTATTCTATTTACATAACCTCTATAACAAGCACCACCCTCCCTCCAGGGCATTGGTGGTTCAATGATAGAATTTTCGCCTGCTCCGCCCCCTCTCCTTGTCATACCCTGATTTTCACCAGTCACTTTTCTCTCCACCGTCTCTGTGTGGCATCCTGTTCCCATCCTACTGGGCTAGTATATTTATAAGGACAAAATTGTTTGTAGTTTTTAGTTTAGCTTAGCTTGGTATAGATTGCGCTGCATCCTGCATGAATAAAGAGATACTGCCTACAGCTCAAAGATGAGTCCCTGGTTGTCTGTTACCCGCCCGTGAAGCCAAAACAACACAAAGGTATTTTCATTCAAAATTGATCCAATTGTCAAATAATTTGAGTACAGCAATGGCTATCTATTGCCTTCTTAAACCCAAAGACAGCAGGAACTTCCTGCTTCCTCTATAGAGCCTATATTTCCCCCAGTCCTGGAACCTCTAGGTTGGGGCTCACTTTCCTGCATGCTTCTCTCAATTCATACCAAATGGTATCACATCTGCTGATCCCTACCTAATCAACACAATAAGTACCACCTCCGCATGCTTCACTTCAGACTGTGTCCAAAGATGTCAGGTGTGGAATGTCAACCCTTCAGCCTCATTACTCTGGTGAGACCTTTCCTTTCATAGGGTATTCTAATTCCATTTCAGGTAGTTCACTTCCTAACAAAATCTCAAAACCTAGAGATAGATCAAGTCCAATGAGATAGGGAATATATTTACATGTATCCATAAGTTAGGGGTATATATATATATATATATATATATATATATATATATATATATATATATATATATATACAAATAAAAGTGCATGATAGTCTGCAGTGAGTCAGTATATGCAGCAAGCAAGTAGAAAGACCTAAAAAGACACTATCAAGTTCATAATGAAGTAGTGTCTACTTAAATTTTTTTCCTCTTTACAAACTTTCAGGAAAGACCTCAAAATATATTTGATGTTTGTATCTCATGTGTAAACTGGGAACTGGATGTTAATCAAATCGTTCAGAGCATATTTTTAGGAAAACGTATTTATAGATGGTTTATTGGTACAAATCCATCAGGCTTCTCTTTGAGACGTCTGATGCAAACACTGGTAATGATGGCATCTGAATGAAGGCAGATTTTGATTGTTGTCACATCTCTAAAATTAGCAGGGGGACATGCAGAAGCCTGCTCTGCCAGTGTCTGATGACGGAGAGGGAAATGAAACACACTCAGGCAAGGAATCGGAACTATTCAGGGAATGAAAAGGAAGGGCATGGAATACAAAACAGATCTCTTGGGGCATAATTATACAGAAATCTTTGGCAAATTTCCCCATACATTTGGATCCCTCATCCAATTATGTGATTATTTGTTTTGCTTTTCCGAGATGGTTTCTTCCCCTAAACTAATCTCTGAGAGGGTCAGGAGCAGCTATCGGTGGTCTATACAACACGTACACAGTGAGGTTTTCCTCTTCGTATCCTAGGGAGGTCTGCCTCTGAAAGCTGGTTCACAGCACTCTACTGTGCAGTTTGTCTCAGAAGACTGTTTTTAAAAGGGTTTCCACCATTTCTCTCCTGACCTGGTCTCCTACAGGAACAAGCTATCTGTACTTAGGTGGAATTTTCTCTTTGAGTGAAACTTCAAATTGTTTTATTTTTTGATTGATAAAATGCTATCTTATAAGATTGTTGCTATCTCCAGATTATGCTATGGAACAGATACAGGCCTTTTCCTCATACCACTCCATTGTATACCATGTCATAGGTTGTGTCATTTCATATATCTACATAGATCTTTAGTGCCTATATATAGACAGATATTACACATATCTAGGGAGGATATGAAGGCATACTACATCATGAACTATGCTTAAAAGCTATAGAGATATTCAATTGTTCTTGGAGAAAGGTATTCATGGGGAACTGGGTGGTGGCACACTGGGTCTAATGCTGCAATGCTCAAGGACCTGGGTTCCAACCCTTGGTCCCCAGATGCAGAGAGAAAACTTTTCAAGTGGTGAAGCAGGTATCTTTCTATCTCTCCCTCTTTACCTCCCCTTACTTTCTGGATTTCTGGCTGTCTCTAAGAAATAAAGATAATTTAAAATTTAAAAAAGGTACTCACATTTGTACAATTACTACAGGTTATTATTAAGACAAAACTGTTTTACCAAACTGTGTGATCTCAAGAGTAAAATTCCGTATCTCTCGAAAATGTGCTAATACTATTCTGTCTTCAAAACACTACCCACTTCTACTGTATGTTGTAAAAGTACCATGACTGTTACCCATTCTCCCTCCCCATTGAGTTCTCATGTCAACAGGTGTAGATAGATCATAAGTTTAATTAATAATATTTTATTTAAAAATGTATTATTCACAGTCAGAAAAAATTCAGAGGAAGCATAGAAAGTAATAAGCAAATAATAATAATAATCACCTAAATTTCAATTATTAACCTGAAAAAAAGAGTATTAAAATCAATTTAAATGATCTATAAATTATATATGCATAGTAAGTAGTATGACCTAATATATCATGTAAGGGAAAAAGTCAGAAAGGGCATTATGCCACTGTAAAAATATTTTATAATATGCAAGTTCAAGAACTGCAGAGCATTACTCAGTTCTGGTTTATTAGGGCTTAATGTAGGTACTTTGGTGCCTCTGGCATGAAGTTCTCTTTGAATAACCATTATGCTATCTCCCCAGTCCCAAGAATTGTTTTTTGTTTTATTTATTTATTCGTTAATTTTTAATTTTTATTGATAAAATTAAGCAGATTCTAATGAAACAGTTCCTAAGGAAATAGTTTCTATTTAGACCTAGATACCCTCCTCACCTACCTCCTATTACATGTTCCTCAATCTCTCCAAAGCTAACTGTGTCAGATAAAGCAAGGACTAGAAAATCTGAATAAGGGCCTGAGACTGGCACACTTTAATGATGACTCTTTAGTCACTATCAGGCCACCCCATCACCTGGGACCCTAGTCAGGGAGTCCTGGGATTCCCACACAGACAGGAGGGGCTTAAACGTCTAACAGATCCCTCTCTCCACTGTCACTGATTATCTCCATCAGGAACAACATAATAGACCCCTCTGTGGGCCCCCATAGGACCTTGACAGCAATGTGGATCAACAATGGTAGAGAATGGTCTATTCTCCAAAGGGAGGTTGGACAACATACTTTGCTCATCACCCAAGGAATTTGGGGGGGGGGTTTCCTGAAATCAGTACAGCTTGCAATATTCCTGGCCATAACCACGGAATGAGAGCTCAGACCTGCAGGGATGCAGAGACTACATAGGTCCCTGTGATGAATATGGACCCCAGATCAAGAATTGATTTTTAATCCAGTACCTGATAGACTAGATATGGCATTCTCTGCTATTCGTCCTTTTCCAAATAGCTTTGAATTCCCCGGCTTCTCCAAGAGCTTTTCTTTTCCGTTGTTACACAAGGCTTCTGAATGGAAGAAGCTTTATCTTTCTAAGATAGGATCACTGCAGTGTAACTTAAAACATCTCTGTAGACGGGTTTACAGTATTGTTATTCTGATCTGCTTGCCTTGGCATTCCCCCCCATCAGTGTGTGCCTTTCCAGTACTATCTTAATTGTTCTGTTATCCCTGCACTCTTTTCTGCTTTGTAATTACATCTGTAGTTCATCTGAAATAATTACTTAGTCTTTCAAGAACTGAAAACCCTAGGGGATGGAAATTGGCTGAGTCCTCTATCCTGTCCTGCCTGTTGCTGCTGCCAGCACTGACTAAGGCAGACCCTGAGCACAAAGGAGTCCATGCAGGGTCCACTCTGTCCATGGAACACTTCCGCCAGGCCACTCAGTCCCCCCAGTTAACCGTGCCCTATCCTTTTAGACTCTTAGCACTGTATCCTTCTAGAAATCTAGGAGCTTAGCTGCAGGTCATCGTTGTGGGGATGATGTGGCAGTGAGCCCAGCTGATGGGCCCTGGGGAGCCAGGTGCTAGATCTGCTGTCACTACTTGTGAGGCCTGTGTGAGCAGTATGCCGTCCCTTACCTCTTCTTTCTACTCATGAGCATGGAAAGTCCCAAAGGATCAAACTTGAATGGTTTTAATTATCTTTATTTATTGGATAGAGACAGTCAGAAATTGAGAGGGAAGGGGTAGATAAAGAGGGAGAGAGACAGAGAGACAACTGCAGCCCTGCTTCATGGCTTGCAAAGCTTTCCCCCTGCAGGTGAAGGCCAAGAGCTTGATCCAGGGTCCTTGTGCTCTGTAAGGTGCACTCAGCCAGGCGTACCACCACCCAGCCCTTGGATCAACATGTAGATTTATTGACTGTTTATATTTCACTAGTCACAGGTCTGACTTTTTTGAGGGAGGGGGGTAGTGTGGGCTACCAAAGACTGAAGTATTTATTCTCCTACACAGTGAGGCTGGGCTTTACATTGGTCCACAGATTCAGCAAATCATGACTCTGTCCAAGATTGCTATCTTCCCCTCCCTTGACTCAAATTTATCATCAAGGAAGTTGGAATCACATTTTCAGCATTCTTGTAAGGTCTAGAGATTGCATCTAACAAGCTTTGTTTATTGAGCCAACAAAATAGTTTGCTTGGATAGTGGTCAGCTCTGCCAGAGGCATGACCCAGATTCTATGCCTGGGATTCATTCACTGTCTTGCCACCTCCTTGCACCCCCATAAAAAAGCACCCATCCTGGAGTGGGGACAAAAAAGAAGATTTGTTTTTCCATGGGGTATGACAGTCCTTTACTCAAAGCCCATAACTTGAAGTAGTGCCCTATATATGCATACATAAAAGAATGTGTTCATATGAGTATCTCTATGTTTACATTTGGAAGTTTTGTGACACACACACACACACACACACACCATGTATTTATGTTGTCCCATCAGTTTCTGTGATCATTAATGTTTTTCATTAATGTTCCAAACTAACAACTCTACTTCAAGTTTTTTTTTTTTTTTTTGTGGAACCAGGATTTCACATTTTTGCTCTTGTATATCTCCACTGACATTCTCTTGGCTGGACTGTGTGCTGCGTGTGCTACTTGATATTGTAACATTGCCTGAAATAATGAGCTCTAAGGCCTGGTTGTCCACTGGTACACACTGTCTCTCCTTGATACGTGGCTGACTCCTTGGGTAGCACAGACACTTTGACCCTTAAAGAAAGAGCATGATGTGATAGACACAAGACGTATCTTTTCTTTTAAAGGAGCCCAGCTCAGCAACATATTAATGACAGTTGCAATTAATCTCATAATGAAATTGAAATTGAGTTACTCATGAGTACTCCTTATTTTTTTCAGAGTAGCAACATGAAAAATTAAACATAATAGTTAAACGTTAAAAATTTGTTCTAAAGGGAATCATGGTGCAAATTCAGAATGAGTCAGATGCATAGATGAGGGTATAGCCACCCTAAGGTCCTGGTGCATGGTGGCAGAAGGGCACCTGTGCTGAGTGTGGGTGTTTAGCAGATACCTGTCACGGGGATATGGAAATTGAACCCATAGGTGAGGACTCTACTGTAAGCCTCTAATCTCCAAGAAAGCCATCACCACATTTTAGTTCTGCAAAATGCAAACTATTTATTAGAGCTAGTTCCTTGAGTAAGGTTATCGTAGAAGTTTCTTATTTGAACAATGAGAAACATTAAGAAAATAGATTTATCTTAAATCTTAAGATAATTAAGGATGAGTATTTGCTTTCAGGGAACGATGGGTATAGAAAAAGCTATGCAGGAAGCTGTCAAGGAAATCATTAGAGCCGAAGAAAGATAATAGCTCCCTTTGAAAAGCATTGACTACATGAGGAAATATAAATAGGTTTCAGCAGCCAACTGTCTAGCTTAATTATATACATTTTCCTGATTACACTGGCGTGTGTGTCCAGCAGTCCACACCCAGACAGCGGCTGAGGGACCCAGTCATGGGTCCCTGGGTGGCCTCTGTCTCCTGGGAGTCACAGGGGTTTGGGGAGTGATTGAGAGATTGCTTCAGGGTTAATGTTGTTTATGATGGAAAGCAAGAGATGAAAACCATAGGTGACAAAAATAGTAAAATGCTTGCTGCCCAGGTTGGAGTCTGTGAGGACTCAGGGTCTCAGGACTTAAGGTCTCAGGACTCAGGACTAAGGGTCTCAGGTCTGAGTCCCATGGTTGGATGCAGGGTCTCAGAGGACTCTGGATCTCAGAAAGGAGTCCCCTAGTAGAACAGGGGAAGTTCTGGTACCATGTTGCTTTTCTGCTTGAAATTTTAAAAAATTAGAAATTCCCAGGAGTCGGGCTGTGGCACAGCAGTTAAATGCATGTGGAGCAAAGATCAGGGACCAGAGAAGGATCCTGATTCGAGCCACTGGTTCCCCACCTGCAGGGGAGTCACTTCACAGGCGGTGAAGTAGGTCTGCAGGCCTCTCTTTCTCTCCCCCTCTCTGTCTTCCCCTCTTCTCTCCATTTCTCCCTGTCCTATCCATCAATAACAACAATACTAATAATCACAACAATGTTAAAGAACAAGGAAGAAAAAAGGGAAATAAATAAATATTAAAAAATGGAAATTCCCACCTATGTAAGATGAAACAGAACACACGCAAAACCTCTGCTTTGCAATTAAATAAATGAAAAAATATAAAGTTAAATAATATGCAATGAAAAAAGAAAAGTGAAATAGGATGTGGTTGAGGAAAGAGAGGAATAGGGAAGGATCAGTAGTTCTACCCAGGTTACAGCCATTTTTGAACCATGATATTCCTAATAAAACATAAAAATATTAGGCAACAATGAATAAAAAGAAAGGTTAAATGGAGGAGAGGAAGCAACTCAACAGGTCATGACATGAGGTCACAAAGAACACAGTTTCTGTCCTTAGAACCACCATAGCTGGAGCTGAGCATTGTTCTCATTCTCTCTCTCTCTCTCTCATCTATCTACCCATCTATCATCTATCATATATATATCTATATATATCATCTATCTATCTATCTATCAATCTCAAACTGAATAAATATAAGTCGTTCCAAAATATAGAAAATGGCATACTTAATTAAGACAGATAACGAAACAGAAAGATCATAAGTTCAGATATCTTTCTCACTGAATACCCTCTAGCAGTTTAATCAGAAAGGAACAGATAGGGCCAAGTGGGGCCCAGCTCCTTGAATGCATATATACACTGGAAGAGAGCTGGTTTCAAACCCCGGCCCCCCATTTGCAGGGGTGAAGCCTCACAAATTATGAAATAGGACTGCAGATGTCTGTCTCTCCCACCCTGTATACCACACCCTGAGCTCTCAATTTCTCTCAGAGACATTAAAAATAAATAAGTAAAAAAAAAAAAAAAATATATATATATATATATATATATGCCATGCACCTGTTTGACCACATATGTTACAGTGTGCATGGACCTGGGTTCAAGCCTGCAGTTCCCTACAAGGGAAGCTTCACAACAGGTGAGACACTGCTGCAGGTGTTTCCCTCTATCTTCTACTTCCTTCTTAGTTTCTCTTTGTCTCAATTCAAAATAAAATGTATCATGGTAAAGCACAGAACAGTCCACTAAGCCACTGTGAGTCTCAGTTATTCTGTGAGTAGTGAATAATGGTTTCACATTTTAAGCCTATCATTTTGTCCAGTCCAAGGAAACTGCCTACGTAGCACTGCTGTGTGCTTCAGGTTCTATACATGTATCCTCAATTCCAGCCTACTGTCATGCTTGCATTTTCAATTCTATGTCTATGCTGATAAATTCAGGGGAGCAAAGACCTAATTAGTGTCAGATAACTGCCAAGACTATCTGCTCTGATTCTATTATAGTCAAACCAGGTATTAAATCTCAAGATCTCCATTTAATGGGCAAGAAATCACTTCATCTGGAGTCAGGACCTGTAGAGGGTCAGTCTCTCCCACCTCTGAGTTCTCCAAAGAAAGAGAATCATGCTTATTCAATGGTGGGATCTCTCTCCAACTTTCCCTTCAGATGTACACAATCACTTAAAAATTACTTCCCTGATTTTTATTTTTGTTGATAAAGCATCATATCAAGAAATATAGACAAAAAAATCTGCAATATATTCCAGTCTTAATATGTCTGGGGACTTCTGAATAAAGCGTTCAAACTGGAAAAAGTTAGCTTAGACAGTCACACCTATTTCCTAGTTAGAAGTGTTTCTGCAAAAGCCAGAATGAGTAATAGGCATCAACTGGTAATTCATTAATTTGTAAATATTGCCTTTATTTCTTAATGCCTAACATATTTCTCCATTATTGCATTTCAGCAATGATAGTATTTGCAGGTACATTTTGGCTGCATGACTTCCTGTGACAACCTTACTTTTGCATCTCTGTTCAGTCTCAGGGAGCCTTCCCAACTATAAGATTGTAAGTAAAATTAACCCTATCACCAAATAATGTGACAATAACAATAACTATCCATTGTCTTCTTGAACCCTAAGACAACAGGAACCTCACATTTACACTATAGAGCCTATATTTTCCCCAGTCCTGGAACCTTAGGGTGGGGCCCACTTTTCTGCATACTGCTCTCAGTTCAAATTAAATAATATTGTGTCTGCCGATAGCAACCTAATCAACGCAACGAGTGCCACCCCAACATGCTTCACTTCAGACTGTGACCAGAGACTTCAGGTGTGGAATGACAATCCTTCAGCTTCATCACTTGAGTGAGACCTTTCCTTTCATAGTATTTTCTTATTCCATTCCAGGTGTTCCACTCGCCAATAAAGTCCCCAAACCTAGATATAGTCCAGGTCCCCTGAGATAGAGCATAGGTTCACCCATGCCCATAAACTAGGGGAAAAATATATACCTGAAAGCAGAAGTACACAAGAGCATGCAGGGAATACCCCCAACACTTCATCTGCACTATTACAGTTTTTAGGTCCATGATTTTTCAACAATTTGTTAGGCTTTGTATGTTAACTCTCTTTTCAGCCACCAGGTTCCAGATGCTGACCAGACTTTCCTGGACAGATGACCCCATCAATGTGTACTGGAGCCCACTTCCTCAGAGCCCCACCTTACTAGGGAAAGAGAGAGGCAGACTGGGAGTATGGATCCACCTGTCAACGCCCATGTTCAGAGGGGAAGCAATTACAGAAGCCAGACCTTCCACCCTCTGCATCCCACAACGACCCTGGATCCATACTCCCAGAGGGATAGAGAATGGGAAGGCTATCAGGCGAGGGGGTGGGATGTGGAGATCAGGTTATGGGAATTGTGCGGAATTGTACCCCTCTCATTCTATGGTTTTGTTAATGTCTCCTTTTTAAATAATAATAAAAAAAAAGATTGTAAGTAAACACAATTAGTCCATGAGCTGGACTTGCGCTCTTAGGATCTGAAGAAACTAAGATGACAAATGCCACATCTCCTTGTCTACAAACCATAGCAATGTTCTTTCAGTTGTCCACCTGTCTCCACCTCTACTCTGGAGTGCTGGGCTCCTTTCTCCTGGAGTTCTACACCTCCCTCCCCCACTGTGTCTGTCTTTGTCTCCTTTCAACAGTCTTCTTAGTCTGCTCTTTGTGATAGCTCTGTATTTTTTCTACTCATGATCAGGAAGCAAATTAGTACAATTTAAGGATGACAACCAAAATAACGCTAAGCTGGACAATCAAGAAATCTTAGTATGATATTTTTTTAATTTATTTTTTTCTTAATGAGAGAGATACAAAGGGAAAGACACAGAGAATAATATGAAGTCCTGCTGCTCAGCACTGGTTTATGGTGGTGCTGAGGATTGAAAATGGGACCTAGGAGCCTCAGGCAGGACTGTCTTTTGGGAAAAAAAAAATATATATATAATATTTCTATTTCCCCATCCTGAGAAGTAAAAAAAAATGCTATGGGCTTTTCATTTGCTGTTTATTTCCTGACTTCCAAATATGCTTTACCAAGGCATGTTGTTGTGTGCGGGCCGCGGAGAAGAGAGAGAAGAGGTCCGGAGCGAAGAGGAAACACAAATCTTTATTCTCGCTGGCACCTCAGAGTTGGGTGCTAGAGAAGCAGGTTGGGCCACGTGGAGGTAGTGAAAATGGCCACCTCACACAGTAACCTTTCCAGCGTCTGAACACAGGAGTGAAGTGCTGGCAAGAAAGCGAGGTGTGGAAGAAGAAGGGCTTTTATAGGAGCAGCTTTCACAAGAATGGGAAAGGGGAGAAGTAACCATAGCACTCCAGGATAGGATAATATCTCGTGAAAATGGCAGGGGGAAGGAGTAACCAGAGCACTCCAGATATCACGGGGATATAGACAATGCCCTGAGGGCACAACATGGCAGAACAGGCACTCCGAGAATGTCCCAACTCTCGCGGGAACTAGCAGTAACCTGAGGGGACAACATGGCAGATGTGACTGCATCGGCACAATTTCCCAGCAAAGGCATCTGTCAGAATTTAGTCTGAACTTTAAAACATCTATATATTTATTGAGAAAGACTAGCCAAGAGAGAGAAAGAACTAGACATAACTTTGGTACATATGCAGTGGAGGACTGAACACGGGACGTCAGGCTTGAGAATTCAGTACTTGATTCACTGCACCACTTGTTGGACCACTAGTGTGAATTTTTTTATTTTATTTATTTATTTATTTACTTTTATTTATTTATTGATCTAGAGACTGAAACATGTGAACCCTCAGGCTATTTGCATCTTTCCTGTCACTTGATCCCCAAGTCCCCATGTAAAAATATCTATTTATATCCTCGTGATATCTTGATTTCCATTTGAGAACATTTGATTTGGCCTTGATTTTTTCCTATTATCTGGTGTCTCAGTGACCATCATTGAGAAAGGGAGCTAACTTCCCAGTGTCCAAGCCATACTTCTGACCTACTGGTGGCCCCGTGATGAGATTAGCTACCTCAAACTGTACTTCTGTGAGAACACACACCCAAGCTATATATGCACTCAGAGATCAGATTAAACCATCTTGATCTGAAAATGGCAGCTTAATATTCAGAACACTGTAAAGTCATCCATTAAAAGTACTGGTCTCCAACAAGGGCAACAAAAGGGAATAAATAAATAAAATAAATATTAAAAAAATAAAAGTACTGGTCTGGGTATATGTACTTAAGCTCAATGGCAGTGGAAGAGGAGGCATCTATCAGAGAACGTATTTCTTCCTTTTGAAAAAGGCCTACGGTTTTCAGATACAAACCCATTCAGAAATAGTCTCCCCAATAAATGCAAAAGATCAGAAAGGAATTGGTACTGATTTTTAATTTGATGAAGAATACCATTTTAGTTTTTAAGAAAAAAGTACACTTTACTAGACCATGAAATCAAAGAGCCTAGGAAAAGTAAATATAAAATGCAGTATTAAATATGAGAAAATTGTATCTATACCAAATATATGGTCTTATAGAAGAATAGTATGCCACTTCAAGAAGCACATTTATTTATTTATATAAAGTCAAAAGTACATGAGCACATCATCCACACGGTGACCATCATATGAGGGTGGTTATTTAGGCCTAGCTGACATCTTGCTTTCTGAATTATATTCAATTTATGGTTGTAGTATCATGATCTAGTATATCAATTTCAGTATTTACTAACAATCAAATTCTATACTGTGACTTTTTATTGAAGAGAACATATATGTTATGTCATACCTTACTGATTTTTATTTAATCATAGAGTTAAGTTCTGCCAAAAATAAAATATTATTAAACAAAAATAACACAGCTACCACATAAATGTATAAGACACAGTAAATGATGGCACTTCTTTATCCAAAATTTATATAAAATAAGTAAAATTCTCACTGAAAATGTCTTCTATTAAAATTTATGTGGACGAAACATGCATATGTTAATAGAAAATATAGATAAGTATTTCTTATTTAAATAAATCAGTGGCCATATTGTGTAATTGCATTTTATTTATAAGCAAAAGGCAAGAATGAGATTGTCTGAAATCAGGAACATAAAAGTCCTCAAAGCAACTAGAGTAAATCAATGCTGACTGGGATAAGTTTTTTAAGAATGCATTTTATAGTGCCTTGGGTTTCATATATCACAAAATTTAAAATGTTAGTGTTCTGATTTCAATTTTGTCTAGAATAGTAATAAACTCTAGAATAAGAATGTGATATTTAGAATAAATATTAATATCAGGACTTGCCAATGTGCTATGAATTATAAACATATTATGTGGACAGAAAATAACTTTCAAACCCAATTGCAAGGAAGACTAAAGCAGAAACAAACCAATGGGACTACATCAAATTGAAAAGCTTCTGCACATCCAAAGAAACTATTAAACAAACAGAGAGACCCCTCACAGAATGGGAGAAGATCTTCACATGCCATACATCAGACAAGAGACTAATCACCAAAATATACAAAGAGCCCAGGAAACTTAGCACCAAAAAAGCAAATGACCCCATCCAAAAATGGGCAGAGGATATGAACAAAACATTCACCTCAGAGGAGATCCAAAAGGCTAACAAACATATGAAAAACTGCTCTAGGTCACTGATTGTCAGAGAAATGCAAATTAAGACAACACTAAGATACTACCTCACTCCTGTAAGAATGGCATACATCAAAAAGGACAGCAGCAACAAATGCTGGAGAGGTTGTGGGGACAGAGGAACCCTTTTACATTGCTGGTGGGAATGTAAATTGGTACAGCCTCTCTGGAGAGCAGTCTGGAGAACTCTCACAAGGCTGGACATGGACCTTCCATATGATCCAGTAATTCCTCTCCTGGGGTTATACCCCAAGGACTCCATAACACCCAACCAAAAAGAGGTGTGCACTCTTATGTTCATAGAAGCACAATTCATCATAGCTAAAACCTGGAAGCTACGCAGGTGCCCAACAACAGATGAGTAGCTGAGAAAGCAGTGGTATATATACACAATGGAATACTATGCAGCTATCAAGAACAATGAACCCACCTTCTCTGACCCATCTTGGACAGAGCTAGAAGGAATTATGTTAAGTGAACTAAGTCAGAAAGATAAAGATGAGTATGGGATGATCCCACTCATCAACAGAAGTTGAGTAAGAAGATCTGAAAGGGAAACTAAAAGCAGGACCTGACCAAATTGTAAGTAGGGCACCAAAGTAAAAACCCTGAGGTGAGGGGTAGACATGCAGCTTCCTGGGATACTGGGGGGTGGGAGGGGGTGGGAGGGATGGGACACAGTCTTTTGGTGGTGGGAATGGTATTTATGTACACTCCTAGTAAAATGTAGTCATATAAATTACTAGTTAATTAATACGAGAGGGGGAAAATTAATTGTATGTCTTGAAGTTTTTCAAAACACAAACTGAATCTTTTAAATATATAGGCTGTGTATTTGATAGGTGGACTCTCTCAAAAGCCTAGACCAGGTAGATCAGAAGCAACCAATAGCACAGATATATACAAGATAGTGGGTACTGTACCGCAAACCCTAACAAAAGGACTTTTCAAAGTTAACCCAATTACCAAATAATGTGATGATAACATTAACTATCAATTGTCTTTTTGAACCCTAAGACAGCAGGAACCTCACATCTCCACTATAGAGCCTCTACTTCCCCCAGTCCTAGAACCACTGGATAGGGCCCACTTTCCCGTATGCCTCTCCCAATCCCTATCAAATAATATTGCATCTGCCTATCACAACCTAACCAACACAAGGATTGCCACCTCAACATGCTTCACTTCAGACTGTGTCCAGAGACTACACCTGTGGAATGACAACCCTTCAACTTCAGTACTCGGATGAGACCTTTCCTTTCATAGTAAACTCTAATTCCATCTCAGGTGGTTCACTTTCTAACAAAGTCCCAAAACCTAGATATACACTAGTTTCTGTGAGATAGAGCATATGTTCACACGTATCCGTAAACTACTGCAAAATATATACCTGAAAGCAGAAGTACACTAGAGCTTGCAGTGAGTATCCCCCTAACACTTCCTCTCCACTATTCCAAGCTTTGGGTCCATGATTGCTCAACAACTTGTTTGGCTTCGTATGTTAACTCTCTTTTCAGTCACCAGGTTCCAGATGTCATCAGGATGCCGGCTAGGCTTCCCTGGACTGAAGACCCCACCAATGTGTCCTGGAGCTCCACTTCCCCAGAGACACACCCTACTAGGGAAAGAGAGAGGCAGACTGGGAGTATGGACCGACCAGTCAACGCCCATGTTCAGCAGGGAAGTAATTACAGAAGCCAGACCTTCTACCTTCTGCAACCCACAATGACCCTGGGTCCATGCTCCCAGAGGGATAGAGAATGGGAAAGCTAT
This sequence comes from Erinaceus europaeus, assembly GCF_950295315.1. Classification (NCBI taxonomy): domain Eukaryota; kingdom Metazoa; phylum Chordata; class Mammalia; order Eulipotyphla; family Erinaceidae; genus Erinaceus; species Erinaceus europaeus. The sequence goes on along the minus strand of NC_080164.1, from coordinate 2,991,230 downwards.
CAGGGGAGGGGGTGGGAAATGGAGATTGGTTGGTGGGAATTGTGTGGAATTGTACCCCTCCTACCCTATGGTTTTGTTAATTAATACTTTCTTAAAGAAAAAAAAAGAAAATAACTTTCAATATGGAGCATAATTTCACAGCAACAAGCTTTATAAGAGAAAGAATAACTTACATTAAAGAAAGGAACATAAGTGGCTTCCTATATAAGGTCAAATAGAATTATATTCTTATTGACTAGACAATAATTTTATGTATTATTTCTTTGTCTGGAAAAAAAAGCCTTTGGAATCAAAGACAGTTTTAGATCTTTTCATCTCATTCTATCTTATTTGGTGGACTTTTCTAGAAAGAAAACTCAAGATATCAGGTTGGATTTTCAACTTATTTATTACCAACACATATTAAGAAGTGTGATAATAATAGTTCATAATATTTTTTTCTTTTTTTGCTGTTTTTTTCTTTTCTTTTTATTTATTTATAAAAAGGAAACAATGGCAAAACCATAGGATAAGAGGGGTACAACTCCACACAATTCCCACCACCAGAACTCCATATCCCATCCCCTCCCCTCCCCTGACAGTGTTCCTATTATCTTTTCACATTATTTTATTTTTTATTATTTATTTATAAAAAGGAAACACTAATAAAACAATAGGATAAGAGGGGCAGAACTCCACACAATTCCCACCAAAAGAACTCCATATCTCATCCCCTCCAATCAAGAAAAAAAAAAAGGAGAATATGTGTAGGAGAAAGAATAGTATATGATGCCTTTGAATGGTTAGTCTCAACAGAGTAAATTAGACATAGAGCAATTCTGATTTATGAAGGTTCTTCAAGACAATCAAAGTAATCAAGTCACCTATACACGTATTGATGCATGTGGAAATGTGATAGACTGAAAAATATCTCTAGAAATGACCACAATCTCATTTCTGGAATCAAAGAATTTACTTTAAATTGAAAGAAAACTTGCATTTATAACTGAATTAAGTATTTTTATATAAAAAAAAACCTTATTTTGAATTCTCTGTGTGACTTGTGAAGAAAACCACCCCATACTCAAAAAATGGGACAAATAAACATTTGACACAGACCCAAAGATGATAAAATAGTATGAAGACAGACCCATGGTATACGTTGACCTGGTCTTGAGGACTGGATTCACTCAACCACAAAACAAAGCAGTTAATCAGATGCCAGAGGAAGTCAAGAGCACATTGTTCCCTAGAATCTGGAGGCAAATTTCAGTTCTGTCAACAACTTGATTTTGGTACAGACACTGATCCAGACTTCTGGCTTGCAGAACATTGAACAATTAAATTGCTATTGTTTAATGCATCCAGTTTGTGACATATTGTTATGAGCATCTAAGTCAACTCTCATGGCTGTCATAAATTGCTTTGATGCATTGTGCTTACACAATAAAACACTACTAAGTAATAAAAAGTGGTTAATTATTGATCTAATCTCAACAATATAATAGTGCATAACAAAAACAAACAAACGAAAACTTAGATCTAGGGAGTCGGGCTGTAGCGCAGTGGGTTAAGAGCAGGTGGCGCAAAGCACAAGGACCAGCATAAGGATCCCGGTTCGAACCCCGGCTCCCCACATGCAGGGGAGTCACTTCACAGGCGGTGAAGCAGGTCTGCAGGTGTCTATCTTTCTCTCCTCCTCTCTGTCTTCCCCTCCTCTCTCCATTTCTCTCTGTCCTATCCAACAACGACAACAATAATAACTACAACAATAAAACAACAAGGGCAACAAAAGGGAATAAATAAATATATATATATATATATATATATATATATATATATATATAAACTTAGATCTTAAGTGATAGAAGCCAGAAACCAAGTTTCAACATTATTACATTCAGAAAAAAGCATCACTACATGGTAAAAATTATGCTACTAAGCGCAAGGACAGGCTTAAGGATCCTGGTTCAAGTCCCTGGTTCCCCACCTGCAAGGGGGTCACTTCACAAGTGGTAAAGCAGGTCTGCAGGTGTCTATCTCTCCCCTTCTCTGTCATCCCCTCCTTTCTCGATTTCTCTCTGTCCTATCCAACAGCAATGACAGCAATAACAATAAAAAGGCAACAAAAGGGAAAAAATAGCCTCCAGAAGCAGTGGGTTCTAAGTGCAGGTACCAACGAACCCCAGCAATAATCCTAGAAACCAAAAAAAAAAAGTATGCTACTTACTCCTAGAGATTGGGAGTTGGTGTGACAATTGATCATCAAGAGATATAAAGAAAGTTGGGGGCATAGTGATAGAAATGCCATAAATATATAGTTCTTATTTTAGCTATATTTTCATGACTATCTACATTAGTCCCATATCAGAGAATTTACATTAAAAAAGACTATATTTAGTGTGAATAAACAATAAACCTGTCTGAGTCAATATGTGCAGTGCAAACAAATATTCACATTATAGGTGACAAGTAGTGGAATCTGAAGGACTTATCTATGTGCTTGTGCCTGTGTGTCTCAAAAGTCTATCTGTCTGACAGGAATTTATTTTTCATGTAGAAGTTAAAAAGTTAAAAGCAGAGGGAACATGTTTTGTTTCAGACAATATGCTAAGCTGGTATTTAGTTGACATCACTGCTGCATACAATTGGTCAACACTTACCTTGGCCATTCACAGTGTGAGTACTCAATAGAGTAGCTCTTCCCAGGATTCTCTGAATGCCTCACTTATTTCATGCATGGGTTATTTCATGGTATAAGCTAAATGGGCCTTTGATTAAAGAATTAACTCTAATAATCTCAGTTTATACACATACTCCAACTACTAGGTCTCATTGAGGTTTCGTATCTTGGGCAGTGTTACAATCTTTACGTACTTCTGGAAGAAATCAGACTGAATTCTTTGCTATCAAGTGAGGAAGTCTTGTCATGTCAGAACTTCCTTCCCTGTGATGTGTGGTTTGGTGATGGATTTCTGGAGCAGATGCCAGATGTAGTGACACATGAATTTCTTGGTACTGAGACATAATATTTTCTTTCTTTTTTTTTACCCATTGTACATTCATCCATTCATCCATTCATTTGAAAGAAGACTACTCAGGTTTGGCTTATTTTGTTCCGTAAGATTGAATCTGAGACCTATGAAGTCTGAGGAAGGAAAATCTTTTGCATAGCCACTGATCTCTTTCCCCACCTGGGACACCATCAATGGCATTTCATTTAAATTTTAAAGATTTATTATGCCTATATGTATTTATGAGAGAAGAAAGAAAATAACTTTAATTTATATGAGAATATATTTCAATTTAATGTTTTTTTATAATGCAATAATGCTTTTCCAATAAAGAATCATTGGAAATTATAATAAAGATCAAAGGAAAATTCAGTTTTCTCACAATTCACATTAACACTTAATAGTTCACCAGAGATGATTATTTTCTGTGTTTCTAAAGGTGTAGTCTATAGCTGTTTGAAAAGAAGAATTAAGTCAAAGTTATTTGTTGACATCATTAGTTTAATGACGGAAAGTAAATGAGACTGAATATGAGGCTGGATTTTATGTTTAATAAAAGTAAATTTTTGCTTGTCCGCTAAGACAAGAGCTACAGAAGGAAGAATGGAAGGAAGTCCAGACCCCATCACTAACTAATAAACATATATATATATATATATATATATATATATATATATATATATATATATATGTTTACTAGATGCCCAAGAGACCAGCATCATTTGCTTAAGAAATGTGTTTGGGTGGCATCAGGAACCTTTCTCCACTGTGTCATCTTACTTGAGCAAGGAAGAGAGTTTTTGTGAAGGAAGTGGCTGTGAACAGTTGGCTAGGCATCCCCTCCCTGATGTGTGCTGTTGTTTGTAAAGTTGTCTGGTGGTCAAGGAGGCTAGCTAGTTGCTAACTGGGAAAATGGGTTCTGGTATTTTAACACAAGTGTCTCCATATTGGATAGCTGACCCTTAATTTTAATTGAATTTTTATCTCACCTACTTTTCAAATCAATATATATCTTTGACAGCGGTTAATAGCTAAATGTAAAAGTGGAATTTGATTATATGACTGTGCATAATGAGATAAACATTTTCAGATGGCAGATAAGGTATTCTTAAGACCAGGAATAAGACAACAAGTACTTGGCATAACAATAATAAAATTGTATCACTGCAATTAGTCTCCAACCCCCCAAAATAACAACATTTATGTGAAATATTTATTTGTGTAGAAAAAAATATAATAATAAAGTGGAGGTACTAGAAGATCTAAATAGAAAACTCTACAGAATTTATAGAAATTAAATACATAAAACCCAAAAAATATTACACAATAAACTACTTGTCAGCTATGAAGAATGATGCATTCACCTTCTCCACCTCATCTTGGATGGAGGGTTTGAAGAAATCCTATGAAGTGAGACCAGTCAGAAAGAGAAGGATGAATATAGCATTATCCCACTCATAGACAGAAGTTGAAAGATAAGAACAGAAGGAGAGAGACAAAGCAGAACTTGGATTGGGTGCGGTGTATTGCACCAAAGTCAGGAACTGTGGGGTAGGGGGTGGGGGCTTACAGGTCCTGGTGGTGATGGTGGAGGAGGACCTAGGCTGGGGATGAGAGTATTTTGCAGAAATAAGTATTTCAACTTAGTAGTTCTTGTGGAAGGATGTTGGGGTTGTCTCTATGTGGGCTCAATACAAAGTAAGTGCTGACAGCTAGTTTTGCATTTTTAAAAAAATATTTATTTATTTTCTTTTTTTTGCCCTTGTTATTTTGTTATAGTTATTATTGTTGTTGTTACTGATGTCATTGTTGTTAGGACAGAGAGAAATGGAGAGAGGAGGGGAAGGCAGAGGAAGAGAGAAAGATAGACACCTGCAGTCCTGCTTCACCGCCTGTGAAGCTACTCCCTTGCAGGTGGATAGCCGGGGGCTTGAACCGGGATCCGTAAGCAGGTCCTTGAGCTTTGCGCCACCTGAGCTTAACAGGCTGTGCTACCGCTGACTCCCGTTAGTTTTGCTTTTTTTAACTTTCACCATGAAAGTAAACATCTTAGCACAGAATGAAATGTGGACCGGACATGGCATATTGCACCAAAGCAAAGGACTCTGGGGGCCTATTACATAATGGAATTGCATACATATGCCAATGATTGCACTGTAAGCATTAACTCCTTCAATTAAAAACAAGTAAAACTATTGTTCAGACTTATGATTAACAAAAAATATGGTGATTTTGTATTTCATAGGTGTGAGATGACATGAAGCAATCTTTAAAAATGTAGAAGGTGTATCTACCACCAGTTAAGAAGTCCAGCAGCTTCTTAACCACTTAGATAGAAAGAGTTATAGTAGCCTTTCAGGGATGCTTATATATCCTACAGCCTGAATTCCAGCTGGAAGTCCCACACATTAGTCCAGTGAAAGTAATGCCTAAGGGGATCTCAGCACACAGCAATTAGATGGTCTTATTAAAGGACCTCTGTGGAGCTTAAGAATGATCAACAGTAGGGAAAACACAAGGTAAAACTTGGACAGGTCTGGCCTATTGCACCAAAGCAAAGAACTCTGGAGAAGCGGGGAGAGGGACAGGATGAAGGGTCTTTGGGATCCTGGTCTCCTAGACAACAATCCATAGGAGATGAGAGGCTGTGCCTGTTGTTGATAAATTAGTGGTTTTACAGACACCAAGTGGCAGATGCTACCTACCATGACGTTGACCTGACTCCCCTGGTAGACAGCCTCACCAGTGTGTCCTGGAACCCCACATTCCCAGATGGTGAATTCTTCCTCTAGTTTAATTCCAGCAGTGCTATCTATTCCTTCTTGAAACTCTCTGTACACGAACTTATTGTCATACGTGCGATTAATACTTTTCACTTGGTATTCTGTGTGCTATCTTCCTCCTCTAAATGTTGAGACTCTTGATAAATAAGTAGAGTAGACTTTAAAAATGTAAGGTTTAGAGATTTTTCACATTGCTAAATATTCCACTCAACATACTAATATTGAACGCAGCTTAAAATGGAGTGGCCAATGATCTAAAATGAGGACATAAATAAAAATCAAAATGAAATGATTAAGAAATGATTAAAGATTACAATGTTCAGACAGTCTTCTAGGTTAATTTAACCAGAAATTCTGAAGGACATTATAAGACTCCTTATCTCTAAAGCTCTCAAAATGAGTCCTATGTGAAGTCAAGGATGGCAACCATTGAGCTGGACGGAGTCTCTACTGAAATACATGACTAATGTTCTTTTTTAAAAACTAAATTCATTTTTGTAACTGACAACTGGAAATCTGTACAAGTTATAATTTTTTTTTTCAAATCTAGAAATTTTTGACAGATGTAATTAGCACAGGAGTTTTAAGTGACATATTTTTGTTTGGCTATGTGCGTCTTTTTTAAAAGATAAGTATTCATATTTAGAGTTGCCATGATTTTTAAGAGCTTCTTCTCAAGCTTTGAAAAAAAAAAAGTTTTGGGCTACTTCCTTCTCCTTTGAAATATATCATTTTGGTTTTATTTTAATATTATCTTTATTTATTTAGTAGATAGAGACAGTCAGAAATGAAGAGGGAAGAGGATTATAGAGAGACATAGACACCTGTAGTCCTGCTTCGCAATTTGCAAAGCTTTCCATCTGCAGATAGGGACTAGAGGCTCACACCTGCATCCTTGCACACTGTAACATGATCACTCAACCAGGTGTGCCACCATCTGGCCCCCAAAATATTATTTTGAACTAAGTAATATTTCACATGATTTTTAAACATGACATATATTACCCCCCCTGGAGGACACAGAAACCTGATTTTAAGGATTTTTTTTATTTAAACGGAATTTTCCCCTTCAAGTCCCTTCCCTCTACCTTATTATCTGTGTATAGAAACACCACAGATTCCTGCTTATTGATGTTGTATCCTGCTGCTTTATTGACATTTTTGATGGTTTCCAGTAGTCTTTTTTAGTCTGGGGGTTTCTTTCTGCATATTACCTTCAAACAATCTATATATCTGCAAATAAGGATCATTTAGCTTCTTCCTGTCCAACATGACTTCCCCTGATAATGCTTTCTTGCCTTTTCACAATGGCAAAGACTTCTAGGACTCTGTGGAATCTTTATTCAGTGAGAGGAAGCACCAGAGCTCCACAGGTAGCTGTGTGGTGGTGGGGTTGACCTGGGAGCCTCAGACTTGCACTGAGCATGCCCTCTATCACCCTGACATCTCTTCACCACTGAAAACAACAGCTAAACAATAATAAGATGCAAAAGGCTTAAGCAGAAGGACAAGAGACACATACCTTCGAAAGGTACACTCCTCTTTGAGGAAGATTGGGAAATCTGGATTTGATTCATGTAAATGCCTAAAAATGATCAGAGTTAAATAAAAAATAATAATAATCCCTATGTTTGAGTAAGTACTATAAGCTATTTTTTTTTTACACGTTGCCTTAAGAAACTTCACAGCAAATGAAAACAACAATCACCATCCTTTTTGCATCAGGAATTATGCTAAGGTTTTTACATTTTAATTCAATCCTCACAAAGCCTTTTGGGTCTGTCCTTACAATGCATACTTTGCAAACAAATCAAACTGAGGATGATATTTTAACTAACTTTGCCACTAGATGTAGAAAAGAATTTGAATATGCCTTTGTATCTAAAGCTGGTCTAAAATGTGATATCCCATTTCTAAAATCTCTGGCAACCATTGTATTGTGTTGTGTTGTATTGTATTGCGTTGTGTTGTGTTGTGTTGTATTGTATTGTGTTGTATTGTATTGTGTTGTGTTGTGTTATGTTGTATTACGTTGTGTTGTGTTGTGTTGTATTGTATTGTGTTGTGTTGTGTTATGTTGTGTTGTATTACGTTGTGTTGTGTTATGTTGTGTTGTGTTGTATTACGTTGTGTTGTGTTGTATTGTATTGTATTGTATTGTGTTGTACTGTATTGTGTTGTGTTGTGTTATGTTGTGTTGTGTTGTATTACGTTGTGTTGTATTGTATTGTGTTGTGTTGTATTGCGTTGTGTTGTGTTGTATTGTATTGTATTGTGTTGTACTGTATTGTGTTGTGTTGTGTTATGTTGTGTTGTGTTGTATTACGTTGTGTTGTGTTGTATTGTGTTGTGTTGTGTTGTATTTTATTGTGTTGTGTCGTGTCGTGTCGTGTCGCACAGACACCAGGGTTATGCTGGGGCTTGTTTCCAGCACTGTGAATCTACTGCTACTAGTGTTTTTGTTTTTTTCTCTTTCTCTCCCATGTTATTTAGTAGAACAGAAAGAAATTCAAAGGAGAGAGATACATACAGAGGGAGAGAGAGAGAGATGCTTTCTGCTCTGCTCCACTGCTCCTACAGCTTCTTCGCTACAGGCTTCAACATGTGATCTGGGACATGGTAACGTGTGTACTTCACCAGGTGTGCCACCACCCAATCTCTGACAACACTAAATGGTGAATGATAGTATATCTAAATGTAACATTTATGTTAACAAATCATTTTACCAAGGAAAAGAAAACCTCCTCCAACCAATAATTCCTTGTATATCAAACTAAGTCTGAAAAGCTAAATTATTTGGGGGAGCCTGGAGGTAGTGTACTTGGTTCAGCACATACATTTCAGTGCACAAGGACCCAAGTTCAAGCCTCACATGTGCCCACCTGCAAGGGGAAGATTCTCAGCTGGTGAGACAGGTCTGTTGGTGTCTATCTTTCTCCCCTTCTCAATTTCTCTTTGTTGTAAAGAATACAATAGGAAGAAGCAAAATAAATAAATAAATAAACAATACTGCCAAAAGAAGTGGATTTGTAGTACCAGCACCAAGCCCCAGAAATAATCCTCATGACAAAAAAAAGAAAGATAAATAGATGTTTTTTCTCTTTTTGTTAGTCTGCTCAAGGATTTGTGAGTTTTGTTTACCCTTTTAAAGGCTTAGTTGCTAGATTCATTAATCTTGTGTATTTTTGTTTTTATTTTGATGGCATTTCTTTAGCACCTGTTTTTTTTTGTTTGTTTGTTTGTTTTTATTTTGTTCCTTCTTCTGACCTTGAGTGTCCTTTGCTCTTCCTTTTCTATTCTCTTAAGATATTTAGTGAGATTGTTTACATGAGTCTTTTTAAAAATTTCCTAATGACTGAATTTTTCCACTTACTCTTGCATTAATGGTGTCCCCAAAATTCTGATAGCTTTCATCATTATTTCATTTATTTCCAGAAATATTTTAAGTTCCTCTTTGACACAGTAATTATTCTGTAGGGTGCTTCTGAGTCTCTGCAGTTTGGTACTGTCTTTAGAGTTTTGTTCAATGATGAATGTCAGTTTAATTCTGGTATGGTCAGAGAAGATTCTTGGAGTGATTTTAACATTTTAAATGCATCAGTGTTGTTTTTTAAGCCTGGTTTTTGGCCTATGTCTGAGAATACTCCATGTGAGAAGTTCCTTTCCTCACTTCATCTTGGATGGGTCCTGAAAAAAATCATGTTCAGCAAGATAAGTCAAAAAGTGAAGGATGATTACAAAATAAACTCCTCCATGAGTGCAACTAAAGAAACAAAAACAGAAAGGGGAAATTCAAAGTAAAACCTGGACTAGTCTTAGTGCATTTAAACAAAAGCAGAGGACTCTGGGAAATTCAAGCAGGTGGGGACTGACAGGAGTATTTTGACCTGAGGTGCCATAGGTCACATTTTTTGGCCATTCCCACTTTATGCCAAGATAAGCAATGATCTCTCTCTCTCTGTGTCTCTCTGTGTTTCTCTATGTATCTCTTTGTCTCTGTCTCTCTTCTCTCTCTCTCTTTCACACACACACACACACACACACACACACATACACTTCACTCTTTCATAAAAAAATAAAGCTTCAAAAATGTATTTAATTTTGCTATTGCCTGGGATCACAGATGCAGGTCAACATATTGACAGATAGATAAGGATAGATAGATGATAGATGATAGATAGATAGATAGATGATAGATAGATGATAGATAGATAGATAGATAGATAGATAATAGATAGATGATAGATATGGATAAGATATCTTCCTTCTTGGTCAAGCACATGATAAAGCAAGCACCTTCACTGTGAGTTATCTTTCCTGCCCAACATGTCTTTTTATCTCTTCTTCTTCTTCTTCTTCTTCTAGCATTTGCCCTTCTTCTGTAGCCAGTCAACAGCGTCAGGTTGAAAGCTGTCAGGAGCTGCTTGTTGCTGGCTTTGAAAGTGACTGGGATCCATGTGGATTCAGTCGGCTAGGAAGGATCGTCAGTTTCCCCAATGAATGGGGACTCACGGGATGCACCACGAGAAGGTCGATCCAATGCATCCCCCTTTTTTTTTTTTCTCTAAGTGTAGTTATTTAAACCATATAGTGGCCTATGCAGTTTAAAGAGTGAGGACACATTTTCATGGCTTATTGAAAAAAAAAAAACAAAAACAACCATTCATCCACTTCCCAAGTCCTTTCTCAGTTTTGACCTTCTAAAGAAACAGAAATCCTGGAGGGCAGGTGGTAGCACAAAGGGTTACACTCACTTGGCATGAAGTGCAAGGACCCACAAGGATCCCAGTTTGAGCCCCTGGATCCCCACTGAAGGGGGTCACTTCAGGGTTGGTGAAGCAGGTTTGCAGGTGTCTGTCTTTCTTTTCCCAACTCTGTCTCCCCCCCCAACTTCTCTTTGTCCTAGCAACAACAATGATAAACTACAAGGGCAACAAAAGGGGAAAAAATAGCCTCCTGGATCAATGAATTCATAGTGCTAGCACTGAGCACAGGAAGGAAAAGAAGGAGGAGGAGGAAGAGGAAGAGGAAGAGGAGGAGGAGGAGATGGAGGAGAAGAAGAAGAAGAAGAAGAAGAAGAAGAAGAAGAAGAAGAAGAAGAAGAAGAAGGAGAAGGAGAAGGAGAAGGAGAAGGAGAAGGAGAAGGAGAAGGAGAAGGAGAAGGAGAAGGAGAAGGAGAAGGAGAAGGAGAAGGAGAAGGAGAAGGAGAAGGAGAAGAAGAAGAAGAAGAAGAAGAAGAAGAAGAAGAAGAAGAAGAAGAAGAAGAAGAAGAAGTAGAAGAAGAAGAAGAAATTATGCATCCTATAAACTCCTTTCCTGGTCTAGAGAGGGTTGACATCTAAGCATTTGACCAATGCTTTTCCAGTCTGACCATAATTTGTAGGATTGGGTGATAAGTTTATACAGGAGACATTTTCATAAAAGAGTGTATAAAAGATCTGTGTAAATGAATCTGGTTCAGCCTGGCAAGAGCCAAAACATTCTACAAATATCAATTTTCCTTGAGAAAAATCCAAAGAATTGCTTTGGGCATAAGAAGAGGGGGAGACTATGACTGGTATCACTCACAGTTCTATTTCTTCCAACTTTCAGCCACCATGAGTCTAGAGATACTCTATGCTACTTCTCCTCTGTCTCATACTGTGATGATTATTAATATTGTTTACATTTTTTGCCTCCAGGGTTACTGGGAGTTGGTGGCTGAACTACAACACCATTGTTCCTGGAGGCTATTTCCCTCTTCTCTCTCTCTCTCTCTCTCTCTCTCTCTCTTTCTCTTTATAAAACAGAAATTGATAAGGGAAGGGAATATAGAAAGGGGGAGAGAAAGACACCTGCAGACTTGTTTTACCACTTGTGAAATGACCTTCCTGCAGGTGGGTAGCCCTGGGCCTCAAACCTGGGATCCCTGTATGGATCCTTGCCCTCTGTACTATAAGTGCTACCACCCGGCCCCAGTATTATTTACTTCTATAACAATTACTTTCTTAAGCTTCACGAGTTTACCAATAGTATTTCATGAAGATATAATAATATCTTTCAATGAGGCAAGGCATTTGACTTGTTTATGTTTTGAATTATTACAGCTTTTTGTTCATAAGAATTCAATAAACATTGAAATTATTATAATTTGTGTGACTTGAAATTAATTTAATTCACTCAAATTAAAGCCTAAGGGTGTTTTGTTCGTAAATGAATTTGTGTATGGGTTCCTAAATAGAAAAAAAAATGTACTAAAGCCAAGCTTAATGAATGGGATGTAATAACTCTAACATATTTTAATTCACATCCTATACTTTGTGCTTTGCAAAAATAAAATGTGTCAGTAAAGCCTACACTCCAATGATCACTTTATTAGAATAAAATATTCTGGGGACTAGGTAGTGGCACATCCAGTTGAGTGTCCACATCACTATGCTCCAGGTTCTGTGTTCAAATCCCTGGTACCCAACTGTAGGGAAAAAGGTTGCAAATGATGAAGCAGTGCTGCACAAGATGGCCTTTCTCTCTGCCTCTCCATCTTCCTTCCCCTCTCTAGTGTTTTCTCCCTCTATTCAATAAATAAATAAATAAAATATTCTTATGCACCATGCCACCTCCTGGGCCATGCAATAAAACTCTTTTTAAAAGAAAAAAATTGGGGGGGCCAGATGATGGCACACCTGGTTGAGTGCACATGTTACAATGTGAAAGGGCTTGGGTTCAAGCCCCAGTCTCCACCTGCATGGGGAATGGTTTGCAAGTGGTAAAGCAGTGTGGCAGATGTCTCTCTGTCTCTCCCACTCTGTCCTCCCCTCCCCTCTCGATTTATGGCTGTCTCTATCCAGTAAATGAAATAAAACTATTTAAAAAATTAAAAAAGAAAAATATTCATGATGTTTTTTGGGGAAATTCATGTTTAAAATTTACCAGTCCCACCAAGAGAATCTTGTGTTCTCCTTTTCTCTGATCATTATTGTAGCTATTTCGTATATTCATGGGGATGAAAATATATCTCAAAGAAAAAGACTCTGGGGAAGGAAAAGATAGAACATGGTGAAGGGACCCTTGGGTTTTAGATAGATAATGAGGGAAAAATGACTCCAACTGTGGGTGAAACAATTATGTAGACACCTGCCAGAGGGAGAGGAGAACGTGAGCTGAGTGTCCACAGCCGTAGTGTAAACCACTCACCACCCAACAAACTGAAACCAAAATCATAAAATCGTGTAAACAACTGTGAAATTGTTACTAGTAGAATGATTTACTCATGCTTCATGAATTCACTTACTTAGTAGTGTTTCCATTCAGTTCTCATCTATCCCTGCGCTTTAAACATAAACTTTTCTGAAATATCTTAAGAGCAAAATAAGATGACAATAAGAAAGATTGCATAATCATTTGATAGATGCTTTTTTATTTAACAATATACACAGTCATGGAAAAGAGCGACATAGTGCTAATCAGCCAATCAACAGTTTAATACAAAGCCCAGTTAGGTATTTTATTAGTCTCAATAATGTTCACCACTTTCTCATTTCCTGCTGTAATAACCATAAGGCAAAGGTCATCCTTCTTAATGTTGTACTCTAAGTAAGCTAAGTTTTAAATCGTTTACATTTTTGTTTGAGGGTAGTGGAAGACCATTGGTTAATTCCCTGTGTAGATTGAGTCACACTTCTGCTTTGCACATTCCTTCAGTGTGGGCTTTGGCTCCAGATAAGGACTTTGCTGATCCTAAAATGTCCACACAGGTAATGAACTTACTAGATGTTTACCTTAGTTGGTTTATGGAATTGGTTTTCCTCTAAAGTCAAACTTTTGTCTACGCTATATATAAAAGAAGCCAAGAGGTTAGCTCTGTTATTTCAAACATTTTGCATACGTCGAGAGGTAAAGACAACTCAGAGAGATTTGACAGCCACTTTTAGTTAATGTGAATATAACTTTGGGGTATAGGGAGCAGATTGTTTGTCTCAGGGCTTGTTATATGAACTATATAATAATTACAGAAGCCAGACCTTCTTCTGCACCCCTTAATGACCCTGGGTCCATACTCCCAGAGGAATAAATAATAGGAAAGCTATCAGGAGAGGGGATGGCATACAGACCTCTGGTGGTGGGAATTTTATCCATTACCCTATGGTCTTGTCAGTGTTTCCATTTTATAAATAAATTAATTTAAAAAAATGGATGCAACTATCGTATATACGCTTACTGAAGAAGAAAGGAGATAAGAAGCATCTAGCATGTTTTTTTTTTTTTTTTAAAGTGAAATACAGATAATCCAAACATATGAACTTTCTGGCTCTGGAGGCTGGTTCTCCTCTGTGCATAGGCCAGTGACCATGGGGGGGGGTGACCATAGGCCAGTGACCATGGGGGGGTGACCATAGGCCAGTGACCATGGGGGGGTGACCATAGGCCAGTGACCATGGGGGGTGACCATAGGCCAGTGACCATGGGGGGGTGACCATAGGCCAGTGACCATGGGGGGGTGACCATAGACCAGTGACCATGGGGGGGTGACCATAAGCCAGTGACCATGGGGGGGTGACCATAGGCCAGTGACCATGGTGGGGTGACCATAAGCCAGTGACCATGGGGGGTGACCATAGGCCAGTGACCATGGGGGGTGACCATAAGCCAGTGACCATGGGGGGGTGACCATAGGCCAGTGACCATGGGGGGGGTGACCATAGGCCAGTGACCATGGGGTGGTGACCATAAGCCAGTGACCATGGGGGGGTGACCATAGGCCAGTGACCATGGGGGGGGTGACCATAGGCCAGTGACCATGGGGGGGGTGACCATAGGCCAGTGACCATGGGGGGGTGACCATAAGCCAGTGACCATGGGGGGGTGACCATAGGCCAGTGACCATGGGGGGGTGACCATAGGCCAGTGACCATGGGGTGGTGACCATAAGCCAGTGACCATGGGGGGGTGACCATAGGCCAGTGACCATGGGGGGGGTGACCATAGGCCAGTGACCATGGAGGCGGGAGTGGGCCATCCCAGGGACCCTGCGACCCTACTGATGAACATGATTGCATGGAGAGGAATCATGACCTCCTCTGGGAGAAGCTTCAGAAAGACAACTTTTTTACTTGGGGGTACAAGCAGGGAGATATAACCAAGGGTGAGGAAAAGGTTAGGGTAATCATTATGCCACATACACAATACAGGGTTAAGTCTTGACCTATCAGGTGTTTCATTTCCCACGTCTACGCTCGACCGGACCTGCCAATATACGCGGATATCTTCGCCCACCCTGTCCAACGCTTGACGTCTCGTCACCCAGTCTGGTCCCCTATGCCTACGCTGAACTTCTCTGTTCCAGTCTCTTGGAAACAGAGTTGGCAGTCAGCTGAGGTAAAGAACAAACACCTCATCACAGACCCCTGCAAGCGTCAACCCGGCTTTGACCTAGCACGTTATGATTGGGCCCTCCTCGATCGCTATCCAACAGGCCATAGCCAGTGCGCCGCTATGTTCCATCGCTGGGGAGCCAGAGACGACCCGAACTGCCCCTGCGGCTCCAGACAGACTATGACCCACATAGTCAACGATTGCCACCTCTCCAGATTCAAAGGAGGTCTCGAAACTTTACATCAGGCTCAACCTGACGCTGTTGACTGGCTACGGAAGAAGGGCAAACACTAGAAGAAGAAGGTGTTTCTTCATTATCAGGACGATACTTTATAAAGTGTGGTCATGAGCTCACCATGCATACACAGACTCCTCTCTAAAGGTGAATAAGGAGCACCCCAGGGGGATGGGTGCACTTAGCCAAAACCAGGATATTTGAGGTAGGTTTCAGTTGGCCATATATAGTAATTCATGGCTGGCTGTTGTTCAAAAGGAATGAGGAAGCATGTGCAAGTAAGTTTCCTGGTTTGGAAAACTCCGTCCATCTTAAGCTCATGAGGTCAAATGAGGACCTGCCTACCACCCCACCTGTGAGGAGGGGGCTTGGGTCAACCTTCTCAGACTCTCCTAGAGATGATGGCCTGGATTTCCCAGACAGTGGGCCTATCCCCACATGTGACAAAAGGTAGAGGAAGGCTAGCTAGTTTCTTAGACTTTGTGAGAAGCAGAGTGGGGGTGGGTGGTCACATACATGATGTGTTCAGTGTTGAACTAAGGGCTCAAATCTGGCTCCTTGTGCCCTGAGCATGTTCACTCAACCAAGTGTGCTAGCACTTGGCTGGCCCCTAAATCATTTCTTCAGTCCTTTTTTTGCTTTATGAACAGCACAGTATTTTTTTATTAATAATACAAGACATATTTTTCAAATAGAAATGAGTTTTCTGATTATTAATGCCATGCTCTTTGGTGGAGAAAGTAATTCATGTTTCACAGAAAACTGACTTCCTAATGCTTTAAGCTCAAGTGTGGCATTTTTCCTTCTTGATGAGTAATTTTCTTTTATTTTATGCAAGAAATAATTACTCTTCTGTCTGCTTCACTGGTCGTTTTTGCATATGAAAGCATACAAATGGTAACTGTTGAGCTGGGAAAATTCAACATGGCTAGGCATTAGAACTTGGGGCTTGTGTACTGAAACCTTAGAGACTCCATTTTTCATCTTGACTCCAGAACCTTCATATATCAGAGATGAGCTGTACTCTTGTCTCTCTCTCTCTCTCATATATATGTATGTTATTTTATAAAATAAATAAAATATTCTAAAATGTCAAAAAACTTTATCGTCACTTGAATGGACTAAATATTTGCTGTTTTACTAGACTACAGATACCCTCAGATAAAGAAATGCAGTATTTTTTTCATTTAGCTGGGTGTTTCTCAGCACACAAATATTGACTAGTACAGTAAAATGATTTCAGAGACATTTCCTGAATGACTTTGAATTACATTGCATCCCTACTATATAAAATAAGAAGGAATCTCCTTGCATAACTTTTATGGTTCTATGATTCACATAATCATCTCATGAAATAGTTGTTCACTCATTAAAAATTACATGGAGACAGTGGTCAACAGGAGCCAATTTCAATATAATCAAACATCAGCAACATGGTAAAAGTATACCAATTTGTTCCTAAAGGAGAGAGGAGAAACATCACTCCTGTATCCAATAAAACATCAGCAGATGAGCGTATCACTTCTCAATCCAACCAGTAAGAGACTTGCCAGGATGTCTTCTCACATCTGTTCTCCTGGATGTACCAGGAGAACCCAGGTGCAGAGCAGACTTTGGAAAAAATCAAAAATTAAATTCTGAGTGTTGCAAGAGCCAATGTGATATGACAGACAGGATTCTAAGCCAAGTTTACAAAATGTCACTTTAGATCATTTTGGAATGGCAGGAAATCTCAGAGAAGAGGTAACATAAAACTTTGAAGTGAAAGAATTTTGAAAGAAGTATCCTCAGATGATTCCAGAGTGTTGTAGTGAGCGAAAGTAAAATTGGTGAGGCATATTCAGGTTATTTTATCTGATTCCATTCTAATTGGTTTAGAACACAACTCAAAAATAGTACTGTAAAATTAGGCTTCTTTTTTTCCCTAAAATAAACACATGATTTGTTTTGAATATAGAAAAGCAAAAATAAGTAAAATTAATCAATTTGCCAATTCATTATCATCAGTGAGTTCTAAAAGTATTTATAAATCATCACTATTCTGAATGATTCTATAAACCAAGAATCTACTAAGTTTTCCATAAAAGGCCTAAGAGACAAAGTATTTTTCCTCTTGTGCAGACCCAAAGGTCTCTATCTCAACAAATAAAGTCCACTGCTTCAGCAGAAAAGTTTCTATAGTTGACATGTAAATAAATAAACTATTCCATAATTAAATAAATGACTGTTCCAATAAAACTTTATTTATAAAGACAACTGGTGGCCCCAGTTTGGCTTACAGATCATGACAGGCTAATCTCCACCTACTACAATAAACAGTTTCTCTTCACTGGCATCTCCCATTTTGGAATTTCTGGAATGCATGTTATTAAGGATGCCTAATAAGGATATGAAGTTCAGGATGGGCAGTGGTGCACCTGTTTGAACACCAGGTTACAATGTGCAAAGACCTGGGTTCAATTTGATGCTTAGGAGAAGTCCAAACTATAGCTAAAATATGGAAGAACAGTAAGAGAAAACATAAAGAGAAACTGAACTGGGTGTAGTGTTTTGCACTAGAGCAGAGAACTCTGAGGAAGTAGATCAAGGAAAAGGAAAGGATGGAGGGCACTGGAGTACTGGTGCACAATGGTGGGAAAGGGCCTTGGTTGCGGGCAGAGAGGGTTTTGCAATCAGCTATCATGAATATATATATACAGCTGTTCTATAAAGAATCAACACCCAAATAAAGCAGAAAAAAATACGGAAGCCAGGGCCCAGTGGTGGCAAACCTGGTTGAGTGCATATATTATAATGTGCAAGGACCCAGGTTTGAGCCCTTGCTCCCCACTTGCAAGGGGAAAGCTTTGTAAGTTGTGAAACAGAGCTGTAGGTCTCTCTCTTCCTCTCTCTCTCTCTCTCTCTCTCTCTCTCTCATCACACCTTTCCCTCTTGACTTATGGCTGCCTCTATTCAATAAACTAATATAACATTTTTTAAAAATATATGAAAGTTGACAATCTATATATTGATACTATATATGAAACCAGATGAGGTTATGTAAGGAGAGAGAAACCAAGACATTGAAATCCAGGGGCATCATTTCACATTGGGATTAACTGTCAAATCATTTTCATTTGAAACTTGCAGTTGGAGGTGAGTTTGATGGGAAATAAATGCTACTGATTAAGGAAAAGAGGTCATGATGAGAAAAAGTATTACGCCAGGGCATAAGGGATTTCAATATGCTGGAAATACATTCTTTAATTAGTATTAAGGATACTTGTGAATATCTCTTAATCAGGATTGTAAAAACAAAATGACATGTTCACATAGAGAACAGTAAAATGTTAGAAAATTAGCATTCAAGAAAAGAAATAGTCTCTGTTCCAAAATCTGCATTGAAAAGTAACTTCTCATTTTTTAGAGTTCTCCCTCAAGACTATTTGAGCAAGTAGGCAAAGATTTATGCTAACAGTTGTCATTCCCTAAGTCCTTGTCTCCATGACTGTTCTAGAGATGACATGTACACCCATCAATAGGTTAGTGGATGATATTAAGCTTTCTAAGAGTTTGTAGATCTTCATGCATAAACATAGGAAGATGTTGATGTATACCATGGAGATAAAAATCAAAGGCAAGTGGTCCGGGAGGTGGCACAGTGGCTAAGACACTAGACTCTCAAGCATGAGGTCCGAGTTTGATCCCTGGCAGCAGATGTGCCAGAGTGATGGTTGGTTCTTTCTCTCCTACTATCCTTCTCATAAATAAATAAATCAATAAAATTAAAAAATCAAATGCATATCTAAATTAAAACACTAGCATTGGGAGTATAGTCATATTAATAAGTATCACTCTAATATTGAGAATTCAATAGTTACTCTATACATGGAGTTGGATAACCTTCATCTACACCTAAATTGAATATAACTTTACTTCAGTAGAAACCTCACAAACATAAATAGTCATTTCAGGTCCTATTCTTACAAAAATACATAGTAAACTGAGTATCTGTTTGAGTACCTATGAATTTTCTTCTTCTAGACATTATTCCATAGAAGGAAATGTAATATGCAACCTTCGTAACTCACTTCTTTCCTTTTAAATGTTGCTTTTAAGTTTCCACCATAATGGGCAATATATGGGTGGACACTTCCTTTTCAGTTATGATAAAATGTATTCATCAATATAATAAATGCCATCCGTTGATAAGCATTTGAGTCACTGAGACCTGATTGCTATTCTGAATAGTACTATTATGAACATTCATGTAAAGCTTTTTGTGCAGACATATGTTTGATTCCTCTCGGGTATATATCTAGGCATGGAACTGCTGTATCATATGATAACTCTATTTTTATTCTATTGAGAAGCTGCCAAACTGATTTTCAAAGTAGCTGTACCATTTTACATTCATACGAGCAGCAAATGAGAGATTCAGTTTTCAACATACTTGCCCAAACTTCTTGTTGTCTGTCTTTTTGTTTACACAAGTGAAGTGGTATCTGGCAGAGGTTTTGATTTGCATTTTTAATAGCTGGAGATATTGGGTATCTTTTCATGTGTAAATTTGCTATGAGTGAGCTGCTTATGAATAGCTTTTTCTTTGAGCCTTGTCTCATTTTTGTATTGTAGTATTTTCTATACTCTTTACCGAGCGTGTTAGTTCTTTATGGATTCTGAAAACAAATTTACTAGCAAATATATGATCAGCTAATACACTGCATTTTGTGGATCACTGCATTCTCAGTTCATTCCTAGTGCCGTTTGTATCAGAGTTTTCAGTTTTGATAACATTAGACTTAACTAAATCTCTTCTGCTGTTCCTGCTTCCTGTTGCTTGTATTTTTTCTTGCTCCTAATATTACATCCATAAAGTCTGTCCTTGACCAAACATCATGAAAACAGTTCATTATATCTACCTCTAAGTATTTACTAATTTTAACTTGTAAGATGTAAACCTATGATCCATTGTAGGCTGATTTCTAAATAAGAAATGAGGTATGATTTCAAACATGTTTTTTATATGTGAAGATTCATGTATTCCAGTAACAGACATTGAAAAATTTGTTCTTCATCATACTAAATAATCTTGAAACTCATGTTTAAAATTAACTGATGGGAAACTCAAAATGATTATATATATATATATATATATATATATATTCAATTTCAGTCTCACATTATTGAAGGAATATTGATTTATATGACTCTTTTCTTTATTTATAAAAAGAAAACACTGACAAAACCATAAGAGAGGCACAACTCTACACAATTCCCACCGTATCCCATCCTCTCTCTTGATAGCTTTCCTATTCTTTAACCCTCTGGGAGTATGGAACCAGAGTCATTGTGGGATGCCAAAGGTGGAAGGTCTGGCTTCTGTAATTGCTTCCCCTTGAACATGGGTGTTGACAGGTGGATCCATACTCTTATCAGGGATGGATTTCCACATTTTCTCACATATACCTTATGCTCCTCTCTGTATTCTTAATTTTATCCCTTTGACCTGCACTCTTATCCTTATTCCCGAACCTTATTACCTATTCTCTCTCTCTCTCTCTCTCTCTCTGTCTCTCCCCCTCTCTCTCCCTCTCATCTCTTCCTTTCTATCTCTCCCTCTCTTTCCTCTATCTCTCTCTGAAGGTGGCTTCCACTAGGCCTTATAGCTTTGGAGTGGCTTTCTCAGTTAGCAAGAAAGAAACAGACATAGAAAGGGAAGGCAAAGCACTGCGACATGCAAGCCCTCTGCATTGAGGCCGTACGTACTCACATGTGTTAGGCTTGAACTTACCCTTGGTAGGCTGTGTACTCTGTCAGATGAGCTTTCAGCAGACATCGAAGTACAAGTTAATAGGGCATCCGTTACGACTGCCAAATAGGGGTTGGGAAGCGATGTACCTCATACAGGATACACACTACACTGCTCAAGGATCAGGGTTCAAGCCCCTAGGATCCGACCTGCCGGAGTGATGCTTCATAAGCCCTGAAGCAGTGCATCAGATGTCTCTCTCCCTCTCTAGCTCTCCCCCTCTAGTTTTCCTCTATAAAATAAATACTTTTAAAAGACTGTGAAATAGTCTTTTCATTAACAAAATGTTTATGACAACTGTAGAAGCAGAGACTTCAGTAATCATGTGTTACAAAGAATGTAGACTTCACAGTGCAAGGACATTGTTAAGAAATGTATCCATAATGGTTGGAGGTTTCGATATTTATTTCAAAAAATGAATGTGTGTGTGTATGTGTGTGTACATGTGTGCGTGTGTGTGTGTGTGTGTGTGTGTGTGTGTGTGTGTCTATGTGTCTGTGTGTTATTTCATGGTTTCAGAACTGATATGGATTTAGTATCTAAGCCACCACCTGGAGGACTCTGTACCCAATAAAGTTATCTGTAAGCTCCTTAAACATGGTTGGGGGTGGGTGACAAAAGCACCCAGGGCACAAAGTCCCTTGGGGAAGCTGACTCGGCGGGGTATGTGAAGGGAGAATCAGTAGCTTGTCAGGGCACAGTAGCCACATAGATGCTGAGCTGTGATGTAGAATGCTTGGCTTCAGTGACTGCTTTCTTCACCCTGACACTGTTTACCCAGGTCTACACTATTTGTCTGCTTCCTGCTGAGTCAGCTGTGTTTTATCCTGTAATTCTTGCTGTATTGGAAAACTTGCTATGAAATAATTCTGCCCTTAAGAGGATACTCAGTTGTTGGTTCCTCCTCCCTTGGGGTTTCCCATTAAGTGGAGCCACCCTGAGACCTCTCAGCAGAACATGTTAGTTATCTGGCCAACCTTTGGGATTCTGAGCTATCTGACAAGACAGTGGAGCCATATGCACTTATGTTTCTGCAGCAGGCTATAGTGAATATGGGAACTGAAAAGCAAAATTGAGGAGAGTCAGAGATATGAATTATGCAAACACAAAAGCACTACTTTGAAGAGTAAGTTAGGGGTAGGGGGGGTTGGTGCACATAGTACCAAGAACAGAGACAGGCACAATGACCCAGGTTCAAGTCCCCTGGCTCCCTACCTGAGGGGGGAGGGTTCCTTCACAAACAGTGAAGCAGGTCAGAAGGTGTTTCTCTTTCTCTCCTATTCTCTGTCTTTCATCACCTCTCTCGATTTCTCTCTGTCCTACCCAAAAAATAAATAAGTAAATAAATTATATATAAATATAAATATATATATATATATATATATATATACATATATATATGTCAGAGGAACAGTGGATTCATGTTAGTCTGCTTCTAAATTATGCATCTAAGACCCCTTCTGTTTCATTGCTTGATGCTGTGGTCTATTTACATAATTACTGTTTTGATTGCACTGGTTTAATCCCCACTGGTTAGCTCTCTTTTTCCACTCTGCCACCTCTCCTAGTCACATCCTGTTCTCCACGTTTTAATCCCCACTGGTTCGTGCACTTTTTCCTTCTCCCCACCCCCTATCCTACATACATCCTCTTCTGACCTGACACTTCTGCCTCAGGAGATATATAGGACAGGATTGTGATTAGAGATATATAGCTTGCACTGCGTTCCTCATCAATAAAGATTAAACTGCGTTCCCAGATCAGCCATGAGTCCCTGGTCATCTCTCTCCCACCTGCAAAGCTATCCCATCATATGGCGCCCAACGTGGGGCCTAACCTGCCCATCACCCAGATAAGTAAAGCTCTTTGGCTACCTATCCACTATGGGCTGCCTTTCTACTTATGAAGAGGTTTCCCAAAGCCTCTACTCTTTCTTCATGAGACAGTTTCTCTGTCTCTGGAACACTTTGCTCTGGGCCACACTTTGGTTCCCTGATCGGGAACTTTGGTTCCTTATGACTGTGATCATAGAGTTAGGGAGATGCATGGAGATTTCCCCTGGGACTTTCTGGACTCCCTCTCGCATGTTTACTGTGGAGAAGGACTACTCTAACTTGAAGAGAATTCTCCAGTACCCTGGCAGTCCCCAAGAATGGAGACACGTGGTTACTTCTACCCTCCTGATTTGATTCTTTCTTCAATGGGAAGACACTTTTAAAAATGGATGCCAGCAGCAATCCTGCAGGAGCCATCAAAAGCTCCCTAAATGGAATTTTGAGGAGCTTTTTGGACTAGGAAGCCCTCCTGAGGACTCATGATATGACATAGTGGAATCCAATAATCTGGTTCAAGTTGCATTTCATAAGAAAGTGATCTGAATGACTGAATTTTTGTATGAATCATTTTCTGTGACTATTCTGAAATTTAATTGACTTTAAAAAATGATGCACAGCCATGATTTCTAGAGATATCCAGAAACAATCTAAAAATCTTTTTTTTTCTCTCTCTTTTGACATTTTTTATGTCTTGGTATAAATGTGAAATGTTTAATCCTGAAAACAGTATGACTATGAGTGGGGTAGAAAGCACAATGGTTATGCTAATGATTCTCATGCCTGAGGCGTCTCACCATGGTTCTTCTGTTTACCTTTCCACATTTTATTGAGTTTAAACTGTTTAAACAACCTTAAAATCATACTAGAAAGGACTTCCAATTATAATGGAGTTATCAATTATAGTAAACTTCTAATCTGCTACAAGTTTTGTTTCACAGGTAAGTGAATTACAGCTGTAGTCTTCACATGAAAAAGCATCTGCTCAAATGAAATCCCTGGAAATCCATTCAGACCCCTGTTCTCTGACATCACCCAAAAGATTTCATGACTACAACGCACCCCCCTGAAACCAATGATGTGACCTGCCATGACCTGAAGAAACAGATTCACAGACTCCAAAGCTCACTCTCTACAGAAAAGTGGAATTACGGTGGTTGACCTTCCCCATCCAGGCAGATGTGCAGCGTTTCATCCCCTGGCATTTCATTTGTGGTTATCTGCTTTGGACTGACACTTCTATAGGACTTACTGGTACACCTCTTGGACACTTTGCACAACTTTACAGAAGTTTCCATTTACACTGCTTGGTTTCTCAAAGACTGACTGCAACAGTCCATGGACTTTGCAGCCAGAGCCTTGGGATTCTATAGGGCATGCCTCGTCATACACAGGCCCTGCCCCCAGAGGCAGGAAACCTCCCCTCCTTACTAGGTCATTCCCACAGAGGCATGAAACACCCCCAGAGGCAAGAGATTCCCCGAGAGGCAGGAACGCCTTTTCGTGGATAGGCCCTGCCCTTTGAGGCAGGAAACACTCCATCAGGCCTCCCCTTGGCATCAAACTGGTTCTTGCTGCTCTCCTATTTTCTCCTCCATGTCTTATGCCAGTTCTTTTGAAAATGCCTGCATGATATAGGTTTCTGTTCGACCCACACTCCTGATACTATGGCCATAATAATATAAAATAAAAATTTATTTAAAAATTTAAAAATAAAGGGGGAAATGTTGGTCTGCTTCTAAATTCTGCATCTAAGACCCCTTCTGTTGCATTGCTTGATGCTGTGGTCTATTTACACAATCATTGTTTTACCCGCATTGGTTTAATCCCCACTGCTTCGCACTCTTTTTCCACTTTGCCACCTCTCCTAGTCACATCCTGTTTTCCACCTTTTAATCCCCACTGGTTCATAAACTTTTTCCTTCTCCCCACACCCTATCTTACATACATCCTCTTCTGACCTGAAATTTCCACTTCAGGAGATATATAGGACATGATTATGATTAGAGATATATAGTTTGCAGTGCATTCCTCATCAATAAAGATTGAACTGCATTCCCAGCTCAGCCATTAGTCCCTGGTCATCTCTCTCCTGCCCGAGAAGCTAGACCAGCAGATTCATAGTGCAGACACTGGGCCCCAGTGATAACCCTGGAGGCAAAAACAAAACAAAACCAACCAACCAAACAAACAAACAAAAAAACCCCGAATAAGTGAGTAGTAACTGTCAGGGTGGATCACTAGAACAGAGTGCTAGCTTAGCCATGATTACAACCCCAGTGGAGAGAAGCTCTGGTACTGTGGTCTATCAGCCTTTCTTTCTGTCTGCCTGTCTGTCTGTCATTCTAATTGAAAAAAAAAATCAATTTCAAGACACAGAAACTCAGTGATGAGCAGAAAAAATATATATGAAACTATAATTTGAAGAATCTTACCAAGGCATATTCTTTAAATATTTGTCCAGTCATCAGGGTTACAGAACCCTTGGAAGATGAAAGATTTTTTCAAAAGGTTCAAACTTTCACAAGTAGGTCACCCAAGCTCTAGCATGTAACAGGGAACATTCGAGATTATCTAAGATCAGAATGTCCAATTAAATTCAGAGAAAACACCCGGTTTACCACATAATAAAAGTTAATTAAGTTAATACTGTTTTTATATTTATTCACTTATAGACTAATTTGTTTTTGCAGCCTATTAAGTCATGCAGGTTAATTAATTCTATTTTATCAGAGGCAACACATCAATCCCATGCTGTTGGAATATACTTCTTCTCTATGCTACCAAGCTAAAAATTGGAGCTAGGAAGTTTATATCATATCCCTTTGAGTCCCAAAGTGTCATTTTGCTATTTACATACTGACCGGTCTAAAGCACTATCAAAGTCTGTGACATCTTTTAGTCAATCACACCTGAGTTTCCCCATTCTGAGTGGACAAAGGTTCACGAAACAGTCAGAAGAATGACACTATGAGAGAAACCTATTGAATTATACACACTAATAAGGGCAACAGTGAAACACCACATGGTGTGCTCTTGCTAAACTTGAGCAACCTCTGAAGCTTACTAGAATGTGTATTTAATCCCAAATGTATTTTAGACTCAAATTTGTTCCTGGAATGAATGATTTTTTTTTCAAAATAGAAATTATAATTTATTCAAATCAGAATACAGATAAAGTGTCCTGTGATTGTCCAGTATTGATTTAAGCACCCAGTGGTTATATTCTTCTCTGTCCTGTTGGGCAGTGAGAAAAGGTCAAACTTAGCACTGACAGATATCTGCTGTTCCTATTGATTGGACTTCCAATATTACAACTTTTAATGCACAAGCTCACCTAACAGAAAAAATCCACATTAACTAATTCCTCCAACTGTATAGGGCTCTGAATACACAGATAAGAAAATCAACATAAAATAACACTAGCTAAAGAGTATTACCAGTCATCTAAGCCATACCATAAATAATTCAAGCTGTTTATGTAAATTTATGAACTTGTATCAGTTATAATTGATTTTTAAATTTTATTTATTTATTTTTACAAGACCACTACTCAAGTCTGGCTTATGATTCTGCAGGGGATTGAACCTGGGTCTTTGGAGCCTCAGGCATGAGTGTCTCTTTGCAGAACCATTATGCTACTCTCCAGTTAATTTGCATGTGCTTGTGCATGCACAAACCATGATTTTAAAATCCCAGATGCTTAGATATTTGTCCTCCTTGTCTTAAATAACACAAAACTTTTCCTGCTCAGTACACTAAATACACGATAAGCCAAAATTAGTTGTCTCTGAATGGTCCCTTACATTTCACTGCGAGTTGTCAAAAAAAAAGGTGAAACTCTTCTTCTGTGGTGAAGCCGGTCTGCAGGTTTCTTTCTCTCCCCCTCTCTGTCTTCCCCTCCTCTCTCCATTTCTCTCTGTCCTATCCAACAACAATGATATTAATAACAACAATAATAACTATAACAATAAAACAAGGGAAACAAAACTGAATAAATACTAATATATATAAATATATATAGAGAGATAGATAGATATATATATAGATATAGACACAATCACTCTTGAAAGCTAAATTGAATCTTCATAGTCATACTGCTCTTTGCTCTTTACTCTTTCTCTTGACCTAAACAAGTGTAAACAGTTTGAAAAGACATCATGGCTACTGCAAGGATGTTGACTTTGCTGTGTTACTTTTAGCACTTTTTAAAATTATTATTGCCAGGGTTATCACTGGGGCTCACTCAAATGCCTGCATGACAAATCAACCAATCCTGGAAGAAATGTTTCCTTTGATTGTATTCTGTATTTTTTATGACTAATAGTAGGTTATAAGACTATAGGGTTACACAGAGACCCACACCACATCCACTACCAAAATTCTATTCCTTTATCCTTCCAGTCATAACCACAGTAGGACTCACAGTGATTTAGAGACAGTTTTCTGTTTGTTTGTTTGTGTTCATAGGCTCATATTCTCTAGATTCTAAATTTGTGTTAAGCCATCCAGAGTTGCTTTCTACCTATTTACTTGTTTCACTAAACATAATCACCTTTGGTCATGTTTATTTTATCCTAAAGATCAAATTATCACTTTTACCTTTTCCTTCCTTCCTTCCTTCCTTCCTTCCTTCCTTCCTTCCTTCCTTCCTTCCTTCCTTCCTCCCTTCCTTCTTTCCTTCCTTTCCTTCTTTCTTTCTTCTTCAGACAAGTATCCTATGAAGTATATATCCCATGACTTATTTTCCCAGTGACCTGCCAATGGACAATGAAGCTGCTCCCACTCTCTGGCTACTGTAAACCATGCAGCTGTGAAGGTAGGTATGCATGTGTACCTCTAACAAGTGTTTGCTTGTGCTTTGGGTAAATAGTTTAAAGTGGTATTGCTGGATCATGAAGTATTTTTTTTTTGTATTTGTTTAAGGACCCTTCACACAGTCTTCTAGAAGAGCTATACCAGTTTGCATTCCCAGTAGCAACGGAGGAGAGTCCCTCTTTCACCACAACTTCACCAGCAGTTGATTTCTTGATGTAGGCCATTCTCAGTGGAGTGAGGTGGAATATCAGTGTCATTTTGAATTGCATTTCTCTGATGATAAAGTGAAACATTACTTTATATGTCTATGGGTCATGTGTATATTTTCTTTAGAAAGCTGTTTATTTCTCTGGCCTTCTTTTTAATCAAGTCTCTCTCTCTATTATATATATATATATATATATATATATATATATATATATATATATATATTCCTTGTGTTGATGTGTACCAGTTTTTTGTAGATGTTTTATATCCATTGCTTGTCTGATGTGTGATACGTAAATATTTTCTCCCAATTACTGGGTTGCCTGGTTATTCTTGGGTAGTTTCTTTTGATGTGTAGAAATTTTCTTAGTTGAATATAGTCTAATTCATATAGTTTTATGTTCATTTCACATGCTTATAGGCTAGAGTCCCCAAATATATCTTTAATGTTAAGATCCTGCAATGTTTTGCTGGAGTTCTCTTTTATATGTTGCTAGTAATGCTATTTTATTATTTTTCTATGTGTGTATCTGTTCTGGTGTTCCAGCCCCCATTTGTTGTCTAACCTTGCTTTTCACATTGAATCATGTTGGCCCCTTTGCTGACTATATATATATATATATATATATATATATATATATATATATATATATATGATTATTGATTATTTCTAGGCTCTCATTTCTCTTGCCATTGAAACTGATGTCCATTTTTATTACAATAACATGTTATTTCAATTGATACTGGTTTGTAAATAGAGTTTGGGAGTATGGTATCTCCCTTTTTTTCCTTGTAATATCTCCCTTTTTTCCTTGTAATTATTAAAGTTTGGGAGTATGATATATCCCTTTTTTTCCTTGTAATTATTTGGATATTTTGATATATTTTCCTTGTAATTATTTTGTGTATGTATGTGTGTTTCTCTGTGTGTGTGTGTGTTCATAATTTTTGGACTGGTTGTTGAATTTCATTGAAGAATGACATTAGGCTCTTGATTGACACAGCAATAAAACAGTAGCTTAGTTTTGGTAGGGTGACTGTTTTAACTATGTTTATTCTTCCAATCCAAGACCAAAGAGTATTCTTCCTTTTGTTTGTGTCATTTTCCATTTTTTAAAACAGTATCCTACAGTTTTCACCGTAAAGATCTGTGTGCTCTTAACCCAGTATGCTACTGCCTGGCCCCCTTGCAAAAATCTTCACAGGACCTGCACCATGGTGCAGCAGGTTAAGTGCACATAGCGCTAAGCACAAGGACCTACACAAGGATTGGGGTACAAGTCCCCACCTCTACCTGCAAAGTGGAAGCTTCTCAAGCAGTGAAGCAGGTCTGCCAGTGTCTAATTTTCTCCCTCGTCCTTTCTATTTCCTCCTCCCACTTAACTCCTCTCTGTCCTAACCAACAACAATGGGAAAACAGCCATTGGAAGCAGTGGATTTGCAGTTTCTGCACTGAGCCCCTGCCTCATCTGTGAGATTCACTGCAAGATACATACATATATATGGTAAATTATATATGATATTAAGTTCATCAATTCCCTTACCTCTAGCTCATCATGTAAATATCAAAATGCCACAGAATTGAGAGTGTCAATTTTGTATCCTGGTACATTATTGAATACTAATTATTACCAGTAGTTTTCTTTTTTTACTGGAGTTTTCTGGCTTTTCTAAGTATATTATAATGCAGCCAGCAAACAATGACAGCTTGATTTCTTCCTTTCCCAAATATATATATCCTCTATTTACCCCTCCCCTCTCAGTTTCTTTCTGTTTCTAGCCAGTAATAAATAAATAAAAATATTTAAAAAAAATACCATGTATCAATGACTCTCACATAGTAGTCATTAACTTTCACATAGTAGTCATTAACTTTCACATAAATTAAACAATAATACATCTTACCTTGTTATATGTTAAGAAAAGCATTAATTGAATTATTTGGTAGTTACTTTATATATACTTAGACAATAGTTATTGTAGACTCAAGAGAAAGTGGTTTTAATTATTTTTAGTGTCATTTTCAACTTGTCTTAGGAATTCACACTGTATTTTTTTCTCATTTTGCATAGTTTCAGGATGAATTATAGAGACAAAATTACTAATTTAAAATTAGAGTGCTTTATTTAATAACTGAATAATTTGGCTTTTGGTTTGTCTTGCACTTTAATCATATCTGATTCCACTGCTCTAGAAATATGTTCTTACTATCGTTGGCTGTGAATTCTACAACAGATGTGGCAAATTAAATTGTCAATGTAATTTTAAGCTAAGATTATACTTCAAATGTTTAATTGCTAATGAGGTTAGAAGATGCCAAGTTTACACTATTGATATCCAGACTGCAAATAGAGGTGGCAGATTTGGTGACTGGAAAAAAAAAAATCCTTAACATATGTAAATATAGTATGGAACTGTAACATAAAATAAGGTCCCAAAACTCTCACCATACGTATCATCTTTATTGTATTTTCAGATAAAAGTGCAAGTTTAACTTCATAAATACCTTGTGGAATATGGAAAATCTTTATTCAATTTAAGACTAAAAGAATCATAGCTTATACTATTGTTTGAATACAATAGGTTTCTTTATCTCAGTGACTGCAGTTGTCTTTGAGTTTGAATAATTACTCATAAGGAGTATCTCTTACAAATATGAATTTTTAAAAAATAACCGTAGAATTATACCTAAAGTATTTGACATATAATTCACAATTCAACTGTTACAAAGAAAGCCTTCTGAAATTCCGGGAGGCATGGTTTATGGAGTAGCTGCAATCAGACCTTTGCTCTCCCTGATACAACTATTAAACACAAGAGACCGAATTGGACACAAAATCTACAGCTGAAAAACATCCACAACCTCGGGTGGGTGCCAGCGCATAAGGCTGGATGGGAAAACGGGGTGGTGGGTTGTAAGACATGGTCTGTCTAAACCAGAGCTCTAGGCTGAGGGCGCTCGGCACCAACCTGTGCCTTCTGGGACAGTAGTGCAGTTAGCAGACTCCCCAGAAGAAAAGAAATTGGAGCTTAAAGCCTCTCAATCTTTGACTCGGGTTTCTATTCACTTTTGTTTGTTTTCAGTCTGAGTTTAATAAAAAGACAAAACTCAGCCCACAGGTGGTCCAAAACACCACCCCCCTACACACACACACACACACACACACACACACACACACAGCACAGATCCAAATAAGTTGAAAGCAAAGACCACAAAAGCACCACCTAGGTTTGGGGTCCCCTGAGATAGAGCATAGGTTCACCCGTACCCATAAACTAGGGGAAAAATATATACCTGAAAGCAGAAGTACACAAGAGCATGCAGGGAATACCCCCAACACTTCATCTGCACTATTACAGTCTTTAGGTCCATGATTGTTCAACAACTTGTTTGGCTTTGTATGTTAACTCTCTTTTCAGCCACCAGGTTCTGGATGCCAGCGAGACGCTGACCAGACTTCCCTGGACAGACGACCCCATCAGTGTGCACTGGAGAGCCACTTCCTCAGAGCCCTGCCCCACTAGGGAAAGAGAGAGCCAGGCTGGGAGTATGGATCGACCAGTCAAATCAACGCCCATGTTCAGAGGGGAAGCAATTACAGAAGCCAGACCTTCCTCCCTCTGCAACCCACAAGAACCCTGGGTCCATGCTCCCAGAGAGATAGAGAATGGGAAGGCTATCAGGGGAGGGGGTGGGATATGGAGATCGGGTTATGGGAATTGTGCGGAATTGTAGCCCTCTTATTCTATGGTTTTGTTAATGTCTCCTTTCTTAAATAAATAAATAAAAAAAGCACCACCTGCTGGCCAACATAACCAACACTATACACGCGAAAGCAAAGAAGCAGAAAATTAAACAGCTTGTCACGTCGGAGACAAGTAACTCAGATGAAATCCAAGAAATTTCAGATACAGAGAGTCTATCAGAAATAGACTATAGAAATCATATATATATATATATATATATATATATATATATATATATATATATATATATATCTTTTTTTTTGCCTCCAGGGTTATCGCTGGGATTCCGTGCCCGCACTATGCAACCATTGCTCCTGGACTTCATATGTTTCCATTTTTATTGCCCTTGTTGTTGTCATTATTGCTGTTGTTGTTGTTGTTGGATAGGACAGAGAGAAATGGAGAGAGATGGGGAAGACAGACCTTCAGATCTGCTTCACCACGTGTGGAGTCCTTCGATTTGTAATAATCCCAAGTCCAAGTTTTACTTTCTGTTGCCCCTTTCTGACCTACTTTGTTAAGTTGGGCCTATGAATGAGATCATCCCATATTCATCCTTCTGTTTCTGGCTTATCTCATTTACCAAGATTTCTTTAAGCTCCATTCATGATGAGATGAAGAAGGTGAATTCATCATTCTTAGCAGATGAAAAGTGTTCTATTGAATATATGTATATGTATCATACTTTTCTCAGCCACTTATTTATTGTTGGACACTTGGATAACCTTCACATTTGGGGTATTAAAATATGCTACTATGAGCATAAGTATACATAGATACCTTTGTATGGGCATATCTATTCCTTCTCTTTTAAGGTCTCTTGTCTCTTTCTTTTCTTTTCTTTTTTTACCAGAGCACTGCTCAGTTCTGGCTTATGGTGGTGTGGGGAACTGAACCTGGGACTTGAGAGCCTCAGACATGAAAGTCTCTTTGCATAACCATTATGCTATACCCCCACCCCTCTTGTCTCTTTCTTGCTCTCTAAAGATAGATAACAAATAATTTTGTACAAGTTGGCTGCTCTGAGTTGTCAAGCACACATGGAGTCCGCTTCATTTTCTCTCAGCATATTAAAAAAAACTCTATTTCTATAAAGTGAGGATATATATATATATATATATATATATATATATATATATATTAGAAAAGACACTCAGGGACAAAAAAGATGCATCATAAATTAAGAACATTTAACAGACATGACAACATAAGAATCACCAAGATTCCTCGTGGCATAGAGTAATTTGACTCCCTGTGGGCATCATGCCTCACCTAGAACTAGGCCTTGGGTGAAACCAGTGAAAAGGTTACAACTGTGGAATAAAAGCTATTGAAAATATTCTGGGTTTGACTGAATATAGAAGGTCCATAGAAATACAAAAAAAAAAATTATTCTACCTGTTCAAAGTTAGAAGGTTCATCCAAGGGGCCAGGTGGTGAAGCAACTGGTTGAGCAGATGTATTACAATGCACAAGGACCCGGGTTCAAGCCCCTGGTCCCCACCTGCAGGGGAAATGCTTTATGAGTGGTGAAGCAGGGCTGCAGGTGTCTCTCTGTCTCTTTTCCTCTCTGTCATCCCCTCCCTCTTGATTTCTGCCTGTCTCTATTCAATAAATAAAGATAATAATAAAAAATTAAAAGAAGGTTAATCCAATACTAATGGTATCAAAAAAATTACAACTAAAATAACTCGTGATACAATGCTGGTTAGATACACAACTTGATGCTTTGCTTTGTCACTGCAGTGGTTGGATACATATACCACTCTGCCACTCTCTGGTGTGACTATAGATAAGCAGATATAAATGTACATATATACGTTCAACTACTGAAAATCATTAGAGAAAATACATGTGTTTCATGGGGTGGGGAAGTGCATCACTGAGTGGACACATGCATATTGCCCCATACAATTCTGGTACCACATGAGCGTCAAAGAATCAGAAGCAGCTCTGATGCTGTGGCATCTCTCCCATTTCTTGTGTCTCTCTTCTTCAGTGTAAAAGCATCATGGGAGCAATGACAACGTCATGCATAAGGTCTTGTCTCAATAGATGTAGATATACAGCTTCAAGGGAAAATATATGACACTGTTAGATGGTGTGTGTGTGTGTGTGTGTGAGAGAGAGAGAGAGAGAGAGAGAGAGAGAGAGAGAGAGGGAGTAATGAGGGTGAGTATCAAGGTGGTATGAAAAAGTTAAATTCCCATTTTCTATATAAGTTAGTAAAAATTAAAACTGAAAAAATCAATATATGGTTATATAAACATATTATTTATACATGCGAATGCACATAAAAGCTGCTAAAAGGGTTGTTTTCCCTCTTTAGAGAGTTAAATGTTTAGAACTTGTGGTTGGTTTCATAATCAGCCTTGTTGAACTAATTACCTCGTTAAGCTCCCCGCATGCGTTACTTTGATGGAAAGATCTTCTCAAGAAAGACAGAATCAGTATATATATAATCAGTGCGGGTGTGAATGCATGGCTAAATAACATGCTTTATAATATTGTTATGGCTTTGCACAATGCTTTGTTCTAGGTACAACTGTAATTTTCTCAGACTATTTGCTTCTGACCTTTTTATCAATAAACTTGGGTCCAGTTACATTCTAGTCTAGAATGCCATTACTGAGCTATCCATGCAGAGCTAACAGCATTTTTATTTGCTTCTTGAATGAACTCGGAGCACCCTTCCTAGAGCTTTGCAATGAGATGGCAGGTACCTGCCTGTCTCTATTTGTGCCTAGTTGCTTATAGAAGAGTTGTTTCATAAATGACTCTGTATTTTAGACATTAGCATACAGTATAGCAAGTACCTAAAAGGTGTTTTAAAATTAAACTAAATAAATACCTTGGTATTCTTCAGAGATTTATAGGAACGAAGAAAATGAATTTCCATTGTACGTTCAGGTCAGTCTAATATGACGAGAGGAGTAGCTCAAGTTGGAGTTGAGGCTCTTAATGAGTTAGTTGTGGGTGCTTTTTTGTCTGGTTGGTATGACAGCATCACTGATAGCAATCACAGAATTTCTGAGACTGACCCACCATCTTTTTGGAAGTGACATCCTTTTCTTACCCCACCTAATATACAAGCACCCCTCCTCCTGCCACAGGTAGTATAATTGTAATGTCAAGATGAGTTGAATCTTTACCTGCAGTTGGGTAAAGAACACTCAAGTCCTGCATACAAGTATGACACTAAAAGACCTCAAATCTGTAATCTTAATGTTAATTGTTTGAACTCACCATCAAAAAGCAAAGAGTTGGAATTGGGATCAAGAAACACACTCCAACCATATGCTATCTTCAGGAGATCTATTTGACTCCACAGGACAATAGTCTCAAAGTGAAAGCATGAAAACTATCATACAGGCCAATGGGCCTCAAAATGAAAGGAGGGCAAGTCATATTTATAGTTGATACAAAGCATTTTGAAAAAATTAAGCCAGTAAAAGATAAGAATGGACACAACTTAATGCTCAGAGGGTCACGATCAAGGCGGCTTGATAATAACTAATACCTACATTCTAAATGAATACGGCAGCAAGTTATACAAAGCAATTACTGAGACACACAAGGAAATACATTAATAGTAATATATAATAGTTGAGGATTTGACTTCCCACTTTCTTTCAGATAGATAAATCAGTCAATTAGAGAATACAGGATCATCAACACAATCTAAAGAAAAGAGGACTAGGCTAAACTATGATTACTTCCTGGTCTCAAACTATACTATAAAGCTACTGTAATACAAACTCTCTGTTAGTAGAACCAAAAGAGTAGACCAGTGGAACAGAATTGAGAGCCTGCAAATATATCCCCACACCTTTGGGTAACTCATTATTGACAAAGTGTCCAAAACTTTAAATGTAGAAAGGAGACTCTTTTCAAAAAGTTGTGTTGAAAAAATGGATTAAAACAAGCAAACAAATTAGATGGAACACCCATATATTACTGTGGACAAATATCAACTTCAAGTGTATCAAAGACATCAGCATTATATCAGAAGCTGCAAATACATAAAAGAAAATTGACAGAACACTTCATGATCTATGCTTTAGAAATATCGTGAAAGAATCAAGTACAATGTGGGTAAAAAACAAAACAACAACAACCAACAAAAAAGTTAAACTAATAGGACTGCAACAAACAAAAAAGCTTCTGCACAGAAAAAGCTACTATCAACAAAACAAAAAGGATATTCAAGAGAATATGAGGAGGTCTTTAAAGAATATACTTTAGATAAGGGACTAATAGCCAAAATGTAGAATAAACTCAGTAACTTAGCAACCACAACACAAAGAAATAATTAAGAAAGAAAGAAACGAAGGAAGGAAGGAAGGAAGGAAGGAAGGAAGGAAGGAAGAAAGAAAGAAAGAAAGAAAGAAAGAAAGAAAGAAAGAAAGAAAGAAAGGAAGAAAGGAAGAGAGAAAGAAAGAAACCACCCATGCAATAATGGGGTAAGGACCTGGACAGAAACCTCACTGAGGAAAAGGTCCGGAGGGCCAGGAGACATGTGAGAAAGTGCTCAAACTCACAGATTATCAGGTGAGTACAAATAAAGACAATGAGATTCCATGTTACACCTGTGAGAATGTCATCATGATGATCAGAAACGACAATGTTGGCGATGATGCTGGAAAAAAGGAACACTTTTGCCTAGAAGGGTGAAATTTAAATTGGTCCAATAAGAAAACAGTCTAGCTATTTATTAGACAGCCTGAAGTGGACTTACCATATGACCTAGCAATACCCAAAGGAAACAAAAACAGCTATGATTTGGATTCCATCTATAATATGACCCAATTTTATCATGAAAAATATCCCCTAGTAAATCTATTAAGACAGACCTTAGTGAATGAGGCCTATTTCCCTGGCACGTATGATGTTAATTACATACATACTTAGTACACAGAAGGATGAAAATATGTCCTCGTTTCCAGATCCCAAAGAAGTAA
This sequence comes from Erinaceus europaeus, assembly GCF_950295315.1. Taxonomy (NCBI): domain Eukaryota; kingdom Metazoa; phylum Chordata; class Mammalia; order Eulipotyphla; family Erinaceidae; genus Erinaceus; species Erinaceus europaeus. Next base: position 2,954,512 of record NC_080164.1, on the reverse strand, counting down.
GTCAGATTAACTTGAATGAAATTCTTAATTAATTTCTTTTCCTAGCTTATAACTCAAGTCTTGTTTACAATTTCAAAAAAAAAAACATTTGATATTTTCATATAATAAATAATAATAGTTTATTAGCTTATACATTTTAATATGTAGGCTTCACAACTTATACTGCACAAAATATCATCCTAAGACATAACCAGTTCAATCTTCCAAGATGAACTCATTTATAATTTTAAAATAAGATATATTTATTGTGTAGGCTCTTGTGCTTATAAATTAGCAAAATATTCTTGGGAAATCTACAAGCCTTTGAGATACTTGTAGTTTTCCTTATACATCAGTTTTTCCTTCTTTCTTTCTTTCCTTTTTTTTTGTTCTTCTTAATATCTTTACTAGTAATTTAGTAATAATTGACAAGACTTTGGTATAAGAGAGTTACAATTTCATACAATTCCCACCATCACCATATCCCCTCCCCTCCAGTGGAAATTTCCCTATTCTTTACCCTTTTGGGAGTATGGGCCAAAATTCTTTATGGGGAGCAGAAAGTGGGAGATCTAATCACTGTAATTGCTTCTCTGCTGGACATGGGTATCAGCAGATTGATCCATACTCCCAAACTGTTTCTATCTTTCCCTAGTGGGGCAGGGCTCTGTAGAGGTGGCGTTTCAGGACACATAGGTGAGTTCATCTGCCCAGGGAAGTCACACTGGCATCATGGTAGCATCTGCAACTTGGTGGCAGAGTACTGGAGTTGGATGGGGTGAAATCACAGGTCTGGTGTCTCTGGATAGGGTCTGAAGTGGAATGTGTCAAGGTGACACTGGTTACATGGATTTGGTTGAGATCAGCAGGTGCAGTATCAAGTGGTATAGATCAAGAGAAGCAGAAAGGAAAATGAGCAAAGTCCCAGAACTTCCAGGACTGGGAGAAATATGGTTCCTACTGCCTTAGGTTTCAAAACCCAATATATAGTTATTATTATTATTATAATCTACATTTTTGAAACTTGATTGACTTTGAAAATCCCCTGGTTATGATTCATTGTACTATAGAAGACCTTACCATGAGTTGGTCATTTAATGCTATTTACAGATAACTATATCTTATATACTTACAAGACAAGTTACTTCTGGTCTCCTTGATCTAAGGTTATAGGTGATTTAATGTTTTAAAATAGTTATTATTAGAAATGCATTGACAACTTCATCCTAGTGTTAAAAAATTCAATCAGTGGGAGTCGGGCGGTAGCACAGCCGGTTAAGTGCACATGGCGCAAAGTGCAAGGACCGGCATAAGGATCCTGGTTCAAGCCTCCGGCTCACCACATGCAGGGGAGTCGCTTCACAGTTGGTGAAGCAGGTCGGTAGGTGTCTGTCTTTCTCTCCCCCTCTCTGTCTTCCCCTCCTCTCTCCATTTATCTCTGTCCTATCCAACAATGATGACATCAATAATAACTACAACAATAAAACAACAAGGACAACAAAATGGAATAAATAAGTAAATAAATATTTTTAAAAATTCAATCAGTTTACTCATTTGAATCTTTAAGGGCTTAGATTGAAAAAATATATATACTCAGATATATAGGTTTTGCTTGACACTACTGCTACTCCTGAGCTACATGTCAAAAATAGATTTATTTCAATCTCTTTAAATTCCAATAAAGATTGAAGTAGTTGTGGCTAAATTATTATGGGCCATAAATTTGATGTTTGAATGTCATGCTATTGAACTATTTTTTAACAGCATCATTCTCTGAATAAAAGAGAAGTCATATAGACAGTATGAAATAATTTATATAAAACAGTGTTCTTATTTGCTGACTGCCTTTTTAAAGATATAGTGGAAATTTCTGAATCATTAATGAAATATTTGTATTGTCTCTTTGGAGGTCAACTCTAACCACTTGTTCTTCAAGCAATAGATCACATTGACTTTCCTCAAAACCAGAGTTGTAATATAGAAAACAATAACATTAGAATAGTTAGTTCAGGTCCCGGAGCATGATAGTGGAGGAGGACCTGGCTATGTGTGCGTGCGTGTGTGTGTGTGTGGGGGGGGGTTAGAGTGTTATGTGGAAAAGTGAGAAATGTCACACATGCACCAACTACTGGATTAGACTGTCAGCTGTAAACCATTAATTCCCCCAATTAAAAAAAAATAAAAAGAAGTATTTGTGTGGGAGATTGAAAAACTCTTCACAAGCACAAATTCATCATTAGATTATTATTATTATTATTAATTATGACACATAAGGCAGAGGGAGAGAGTGTAATAAAGCTACTATAGCACTGAAACTTCTTTCAGAGCAGTGGGGGACAGGAAAGAGCCCATGTTGTGCCAACATAAAAGCTCTGCACGACCAGGTGATTAGCTATTTTGTCAGCCCTCCTATTAATTCTTTATGTTAAGTTAGAAAAATAGTAAAATGTGTCTCTTTTTAATTATTTTACTTTTAGGGACTATATAGTCTAACTAAGAGGATTATTAGAACTGCTAATGAAAATTATAAAAGACTACAAAGCAACTCACAAAATAATAGTACCCAGTACATTGTGGTTGTTATGTTGTAAAAAGAACCAGATGCAAGACTTTAAGCATCATCAGCAGGGGAAAAGCTTCATGAGAGGTGTAGCAACATTGCCACTGTCTCCTTTCCTCTGACCCCTCTTACTCCGTTTTGTTTCTCTCTATCACTATCATAAAATGAATGAAAAAGGGAACAATAGCTACCATGATGAGGGGAGTTATTATATATGGTCTGACTCCTAGCAATGAACCTCATCACAAATAAATAAATAAATAAATAAATGTGGCACCCCATCAAGAACACCAGGGAGTCTGACACGGTCATCTCCTCTGGACCTGCATTCAGACTTCAAGGAAGCTGGGCAGGAGGATGAGAATGGGACGACACATTCTGCCCCCATTATTGTTACAAATAATTATACTGTCACAATTAATTAATAGTGCTTTGGCAGTGCCGGGTGGGAATGGAGAGTCAGAAGCACCCCCTATCCCTTACACAGGGGCATATTTGAAAGTTACATTATGAAAGTGGGGAAGGTGGGTCAACATAGACGGACAAAAGAAGTCATGTTATGACCTGACCCTCAAAGAAAGAATGCAGAGACTGAGGCCTCTCTGGTTCAAGTTGATGTATCGAAACAAAGAAAGATTAATAGTTAAACTTTACCAGATCTAGATGAGCAGTAGCCCATGACTAGGCAAAGATCCATATACCCCCTACAGAAAATTAATGATAGAAAGAGCCCTCAGCTAAAGTCAAAAACAATTCAAAGTATGACCTCCCCTGAGAACAGGGCGATACTAAGCATTGTACCATTCTTTACAGTGAAAAGGGAGTAACATAGCCAGTCAAAGCCACAAGACTATGATGCTTATTGCTACTTCCTTATGAGCTAGATGTTTATGTAACCTGAACGTAACCTGAAAAAGTATAAAAGCAGTTTCACTATTAAAATGAGTCCAGATTCACCCTCCATATGAGTGTGGTGTTTTCTGTTCTCCTTTGCGCAGACTCCTGACCTCCTGCGGGGAGGTCACCTTCCGAGACCCCTGACTCTCCTGCTGCTCATCCACTGTGGTGGTCTGCTGCAAATAAACGTTGTATCCTTTTAAGAAAGTTTTATATTAACATGATCATCATATGTATAAATGTATAATACTGACTTTGCTCTTTTAATATAAAGTGAGTGCATAAATTCTTAGAGTAAGTAACCTATGTGTGATACAAGAAAATAAATAGGATCTACCATAAAAAATAATAAAGAATGTTCTGAATGAAGAAAGCACAAGTGAAAACTAGAAGACACAGAACAAGCCAACAACATCAAGGGAAAAAAAGTCGCATCCATGAGAGAGCATGATTTGTGTGCGTGGGAACAGTGGATGAAGGAAGAAACATGTGAATTAACACTTGATCTTGTGTTCGACCATGTGTTCAGTCTTGACAGGATGTTAAAGATCTACATCATTTCTTCATGGTAATGGGAAACAATTTATAAACTTAGCCAGTTCCTTTGACAGGGAGTCCAGATCATAGGTAACAACTCAATAAAAGTTTTAGAGATTGGGCATTTCAGCTTTCCACTCAGTCACTTTGAATATGTAGGTTTTATTTTGGTAGCTAGTAGACAAGGATAAGTATTTTACTCAAGTAGGTGCAAAACAAAGAGACAAACTGACCTAGCTTGTGATTTCCCTTTTACTTAGGACAAACTTCTTCATCTCTGCAACTCACTACCCAAGAGCTGTGCTAAGTAACACAGGGTATAAAATTGAATGATTCACATCTTTAGAGTTTACTGAAGAATAAAGAGACTTTGCTTAGTTAAATAGTACTATATTCTTCATTGTACTGTCTGATAACCAATATCTCTTCTCCATAGGAACACTATATTCTTTTTTCTTAATGAGTCAATTTAAAAGCTTCAATTTGGGATTGCAGTCCATTGGAAATTCAACTTCTTTAGATTATATATGAGTTTCTGAATCACTTCAGGATCCACTCCTCAAATAGTTAAACAATTTTAACTTTAACAAAAAGATCCAGTAATAGACTACATATAGATGTAACTCTCCTTAGAATGGTCATGTGTGGCAAGATGAGTTGGTTCTGGAGGGTCTGTTCTTACATGACTCATTTGTGCCTGAACCAATAATTCTACTGAATCCCCTTAACTTCCAAGTGGTTTGCTTTCTGAAGCCAGAAATGGTTTTAATAATGAGTTTCCATGTCTTACATTCCATAGCCTTCTTCCCTATCTGACAGCTCCAGTGACATTCAGTTACTTGTCCTCCTTATGTCTATGATTACTTATAATTAACACTGTCAGAGAGAGATTCTGAATCACAGAGGTCTGTTCAAGCATCCTGGCACAGGATAAAAAGTATCCATGTTCATCTTTTCTTCTCTGTTTTAAATGTATATCAGTGAGCATCATCTTTCAGAAAGATAATCATTTTTCTTTTTTTTTTATTCCCCTGCTCTTATTTTTTTATTTCTTTATTGGGGGGTTAATATTTTGTAGTTGACAGTAAATACAATAGTTTGTACATTCATAACATTTCTGAGTTTTCCACATGACTGTACAACCCCCACTAGGTCCCCTGTTATACTTTTCCAGGACCTGAACTCCCTCCCCACACACACACCCCAGAGTCTTTTACTTTGGTGCAATACACCAACTCCAGTCCAACGTCTGAATAGTGTTTTCTCTTCTGATCTTGCTTTTCAACTTCTGCCTGTGAATAAGATCATCCCATATTCATCCTTCTGTTTCTGACTTATCACATGTAACATGATTTCTTCCAGCTCCATCCAAGTTGGAATGAAAATAATGAAAGGGGTAGACATGCAGCTTCCTGGGCCAGTGGGGGGTGGGAGGGGGTGGGAGAGATGGGTCACAGTCTTTTAAGGTGGGAATGGTGTTTATGTACACTCCTAGCAAAATGTAGACATATAAATCACTAGTTAATTAATATGAGAGGGGGAAAATAAATTGTATGTCTCAAAGGTTTTCAAAACACAAACTGAATCTTTTTAATATATAGGCTGTGTATTTGATATGCGGACTCTCTCAAAAGCCCAGACCAAGTAGATCAGAAGCATCCAATAGCACGGCTATATACAAGATACTGGGTACTGTACAGCAAACCCTAACAAAAGGACTTTTCAAAGTTAACCCAATTACCAAATAATGTGATGATAACATTAACTATCGATTGTCTTTTTGAACCCTAAGACAGCAGGAACCTCACATCTCCACTATAAAGCCCCTACTTCCCCCAGTCCTGGAACCCTTGGATAGGGCCCACTTTCCCATATGCCTCTCCCAATCCATATCAAATAATAGTGCATCTGCCGATCACAACCTAACCAACGCAAAGATGGCCACCTCAACATGCTTCACTTCAGACTGTGTCCAGAGACTTCACGTGTGGAATGACAATCCTTCAGCTTCATTACTCGGGTGAAACCTTTCCTTTTATAGTACACTCTAGTTTCATCTCAGGTGGTTCACTTTCTAACAAAGTCCCAAAACCTAGATATATACCAGTTTCTGTGAGAGAGAGCTTATGTTCACACGTATCCGTAAACTAGTGCAAAATATATACCTGAAAGCAGAAGTACACTAGAGTTTGCAGTGAGTATCCCCCTAACACTTCCTCTCCACTATTCCAAGCTTTGGGTCCATGATTGCTCAACAATTTGTTTGGCTTTGTATGTTAACTCTTTTTTCAATCACCAGGTTCCAGATGCCACCAGGATGCTGGCCAGGCTTCCCTGGATTGAAGACCCCACCAATGTGTCCTGGAGCTCTGCTTCCCCAGAGACCCACCTTACTAGGGAAAGAGAGAGGCAGACTGGGAGCATGGACCGACCAGTCAACGCCCATGTTCAGAGGGGAAGCAATTACAGAAGCCAGACCTTCTACCTTCTGCAACCCACAATGACCCTGGGTCCATGCTCCCAGAGGGATAGAGAATGGGAAAACTATCGGGGGAGGGAGTGGGATATGGAGATTGGGTGGTGGGAATTGTGTGGAATTGTACCCCTCCTACCCTATGGTTTTGTTAATTAATCCTTTCTTAAATAAAAAAAAAGAAAGAAAAAAAAGAAAATAGTGAAATCACTCACCATTTTTAATACGAGTAGTATTCCACTATGTATATAGACCACAACTTGCTCAGCCACTCATCTGTTGTTGGACACCTGGTTTGCTTCCAGGTTTTGACTATTACAAGTTGTGTTGCTGTGATTATAGGTGTATACACATCCTTTTGTATGGGTATGTTTGGTTCCTTAGGATATGTTGGATAGTATGCCAGCTCCCCCTGGCTTCTGCTTAACCATATGCCTATATAGGGATAGATTTAATCCCATTCAAAGCTTTGGTCTATTTACATAAATCACTTTTACATTTACATAAAGCACTCCAGGGCATTGGTGGTTCAGTGATAGGATTCTTGCCTGCTCTGCCCCCTCCTTGTCACACTCTGATTTTCACCAGTCACTTTTCTCTCCACCCTCTCTATGTCACATCCTGTTTCCACCCTACTTGGCAAGTATATATAAAGATAGCATTGTGAGTTTTATGGTACCTTGAGTTTAGCTTAGCTCATCTTAGATTGTGCTGCATCCTGCATGAATAAAGAGATACTGCGTACAACCCATCCATGAGTCCCTGGTCGTCTGTTACCTGCCCGTGAAGCAAGCCCGGCGAAAACAACCTAGCCCGGTGAAAAAAACAAGGATATATCGTTAGGAGAGGAATTGCAGGGTCATAAGGTAGATCCACTTCTAGCCTTCTGAGAGTTCTCCAGACTGATCTCCACAGAGGTTGGACCAATTTACATGAGTAAAATAAGCAAAGTAGAACTTACCATGAATTATGAAGTGAATAACTATTTATTACCTATAATAGGGAATAACTATTATTAAGCAACCTGGATGCAAAATCAACGTTCTTACTTGAAGCCTTACAACAAGATATTTTTGTTTTGTTTTGCTTTCCAATGTAATCATATATGTCTTATTCAAGGCATCCTCCTTGCACAGGAAGACACTAACTTTCTTACAAAAGTGCTAGAAACTAAAAGTAAAACAATTTTGCATTAAACAAGTCAACTATAATTAGACTGATATAAAAAAAATATCACATGAGAGAGACAGTTTAATAAAGCAACTACTTTGAAGTGAGTTCTGTGAAACATAATGTGAGGGAAAACTTGATTTTTTTTAATCATTCATTCCGGAGGATTATGGTTTCCCATTATAAGTGTTCTCCTCATGCAAAGTTAGCAAAGTATGGTGTTACACACTTAGGGAAAAAAAAAACATATCAATATCATTATCTAAGAGGTAGTTTGATTTCACTTCCTCCACTATTTTCAACTTTATTGATAGAGTCATGTCCAGTCTACATTCATATTGAATCTATGTGGTCAGTATTAGATAAGAAACAGTGGTATTTGGTAAGAATATGTGAATTTGTACCACCCAATATGTATGAGATAGAGATTCTTATCCATCTGCCCCTATGTACACAATAGTGTGTGAGACTTCCAATCTTCAAAGGCTCCATCATCATATAAAATGTCTGAGTCTGGCTCACCATATTCAAGAACACCCTGACCCATCCATCTCTTTGTCCCATGGCCTATGGGCCTGATTATGCCTCACACAGGATTTATTTTCTTGAACATTGACTCTGCTTTATTATGTCTTGCTGATGGTACATGTCAGCTTGGGTTTAGTAATTTTATCAAATTTTGTCTGACAGTGCCCTCTTATGAAGGTTTAATTGCCAGTTGTCTTTCATAATTTTACAGTTGCCACTAGGCTCTGAAGATCTGAATCTGTCTCCCCATTTCTGTCCCTTTGTGTCCATTCTCCCCCAAGTAATCTGTTTATATTTATATCAACTGAGTTTTCTGCTGTATTCTGATAAAAAAGGACAGTTTCAATTATTTTGGTGTAAAAAAATGTTACTTCTAACTAAGATCAGATTTGATAATGTTTTTCTTTACTTTTATTTTTTATTAGTGATATAATAATGATTGGCAAGATTGTGGGATAATACAGGCACATTTACATACAATTCCCACCAGGAATTCCACATCCCTCCTCCACCCCCCTTAGAAGTTTCCCTAATTTGTTTTTCCCTCTGGGAGTATGAACCAAGAGTCTTTATGGGAGCAGAAGGTGGGAGGTCTGGCTTCTGTAATTGCTTCTTAGCTGGACATGGACCTTGATATGTCAGTACATACTCCTAGCCTGTTTCTGTCTTTCCCTAGTAGAGCAGGGCTCTGGGGAGCTGTGGTTCCAGGACATATTAGTGAGGTTGTCTGCCCAGATTGGCGTCCTGGTAGCATCTTCAACTTGGTAGCTAAAAAGCATTAAGATGTAAAGCAGAACAAACTGTTTTATAATCAGGAGCCTAAAGGTCAGATTATAAGAGGTGAAATTTGAGGCCTTTATTATGGAAGAAGCTAGGAAGTCTATTTTAGGTATAATCAAAGAGGCCTATGACTTTACTATGTGGATGTATTAATTCTGTAAAAACTCACTGAGCATTTTACTCATTATTTTAGAACATTTATTGGAACAATTGCATTTTAAATTTTGATCATCAAACATTTCTTAATAACATGTCCCCATAGATCAAGACAAATAAAGTCCACATACTTGTGAACAGACACACTGTTTATTATGCCCAATTTCTAGTGCCGGATATGGGCCTGGTTAAAAATAAATAGACAGTGGAGTTAAGTCATGGCACACTTGCTAAAGCACACATATTATATCACTCAAGGATCCTAGATCAAGCTCCCCGGTCCCCACGTACAGGGATGAAGTTATACAAATCGTGAAGTAAGGCTGCAGGTGTCTCTCTTTTTCGTTCTCCTCTTCCTCTTTCTCTTTCTCTCTTTATCTTCCCCGTCACTATAGGTTGCTGTCTGTCTCTATCCAAAAACACAAATACAATATTAAAAGTAATTCTAAGCTACAGATTAATTTGAGTTAAGAGAAAGACATCAGTTTATTGACATCAGTGTATGCATTCAATTCCCTTTATGAGAACTGGGTTTTGTAAATAATTGATAGATCTTAGATCAAATCAGTTGCTCAAATTAACAAGAGTGACACCAAAGTGTTAAAGTACATATTCACTGTTTCTTGTTTTAAAATCTGAAAATCTTCTTCAAAAAAACTTTGCATGATCTCACATACAAAGCTCTGTGTATGTGTGCATATATTCATCTATTTTGTAAAGTTCAACACAACAAGCTAAGTCATGTATCCATCATGCCTATATAGTTACCACTGAGTATGGGTGTTGAAAAAAATTTAAAGTTCATTCCTCCAGTAAATTTCAAATATATAAGACGGTACTCTTACCTGTCCTCACTAGGCTGCACATTGGATATCTACAGTTGATTTATCTTGCAGAACTTAAAATCTGTACTTTGCTCAGTGTCTCTCAAATAGCCGCTCATTTCTACCTTTGGAACTCATTACAGTATGTGTTCCTTCTATGAGTTTGAATATTTGACCAATATACATATTGATGGAATCACATGTTAATTCTCTGTGCCAGGCTATGTGCAGTTAGCATAATACCTTTCAGTTTCATCTATAGTCATTCATTTGGTATGATTTTTTATAACTAAATTTTTTCAATAAAAGTTTTATTGTAAATCAGGTAGTACTCTTGATTGAGCACACATGTAACACCGTGCAAGAACCCAGGTTCAAGCCCCTGGTCCCTACATGCAGGAGGAAACCTTCAGAAGTAGTTAACCATTGCTACAAGTGACTTTCAGGGGTCCAGCATGGAGAAAAAACTTTCCTGACTCAGTTTCCCCTTGTCAGTCTCCCAAGCATCACAAGAACCTACACCCCCTAACACTTAACTCTTTCCCTTGTTATAAACCAAATGGTTTGCCTGCTTAAAGTTCACTATAGTTCACCTGCTTTTGATCACACATACTCCATTCTACCTTGACTAAAAGGTCCGTCTTTCTATTTCCTTAACCCCCTCCTCCACTTTGGTCTACCTCCTTTATCTTATCTCTCTGCCTTCAAGGCTATTTTTGGCTGCTTCTCTCTTGCCACTAATCACTCCAGAACTCCCCTTTACCACTATCAATTCTCTTCATTCCTTAGAACTTTCGCCATAAAGGTTCTGACCTTCAAAGCCCACCACTATTGCCTCATGTGAAAAATGTCCTTTGTTCCCTTCTGCTACTTAAACCCTGCCTTATGTACAATAAAGCATATCATTTGTAATTAAAATGATCTCCTGGTCCTTTTCTGTTGTTAGCCACTAGAGTTAACATGAGGGGCCAGTAACAAGGCTTACCTCTGTTGTGAGGCCCCCCATGCGAGTACCAGCATGTACATACATGCATACAAACACATGTGAGACAGAAACTGCAGACAAACAGAGTGAATAATGAGACCACAGTGTCAAAATCCCCTCAGTGCAGTTATAGGCTGAAACTGCAGCTGTATACATGTCAAAGTCACACATTATCCAAGGGAGCTATTTCGCTGGGCCATACCTGAGATATTTTTAAAGGTGGTGATGGCAGGATATCTATTCTTCCATCAATACTTATCTTTAATATCACAACTCTCTTCATCAGCATAAAATTCAATGATATATTTTAGCCTATCTATCATCCCCTTCCTATTTTGTTGTTGTTGTTGCATTAGTTTCACCATGTAATCACTATCAATAACATACAGACATCTTTAAAAAGATTCATGCTCCCAGAGGGATAGAGAATGGGAAAGCTATCAGGGGAGGGGAGGGGATATGGAGACTGGGTGGTGGGAATTGTGTGCAGTTGTACTCCTCCTATCCTATGGTTTTGTTAATGTCTTCTTTCTTAAATAAATAAATAAATGAAACAGAAGAAAAGAGATTCTGGAGAAAGAATCTAAAGGCAAATTCTAAGGTGATTTTTGTGGTGTCCCCTAGGCAGATAAAACCAAGAGAATGAACAGACTTCAGAGAAGTACACACAAGCAGAGGAAAGATAAGGAAAATGCTGTTAGGTAAAAATGTTTAAAGATAACAGTTATCTCAGTCTCAACAGTGCAGGACTTAAAACATACTAACTTCAGTGCTGTATTGAAACCACTTACTAGGTTAATTTGAATTCCTTGATTAATATTGTTAAACATTTTAATATTTATTTAGTTATCTTATTTTAAGAGATAAAGATACAAAGAGAAAAGGACTAGAATTCTGCTCAACTCTGGCCTATGGTGATACCAGTGTTTGAACCTGAAACTTCAGATCCTTAGCCATATATATTATGACTTTGTCTGGACTTAGTCTTCTTGAATAAATAGTAGCTTCCTTGTCTGTAGAATAAAGGACAGTAAAATGAAAAAAATAGTGAATGATACTAATAGCCATATTATAAGCTTATGATCATTGGTTTGTTACACAGAGAATTCCCTTACAATAAAAATCCATTTATTTTATAAAAAAGTTAAATTAATGCTACTAAGTAATCACTTAAATAAATAAGATGTTAGCATTTTGTATAAGCTAATACAGTGCATTCTCATGGCTATAAAACAAATTGTCAGTTATTACCAAATAATGTGATGTAAACAATAATTATACATTGTCTTCTTGAACCCTAAGACAGCAGGAACCTCACATTTCCACTATAGAGCCTAAATTTCCCCCAGTCCTGGGACCCTAGGGTAGGGCCCACTTTTCCACATGCTTCTCCCAATTCTTATCAGATAATATTGCATACATGACCACAATCTAATTAACACAATGAGTATCACCTGAACATGCTTCAGCTCAAACTGCATCCGGAGACTTCAGGTGTGGAATGACAACCCTTCAGCTTCATTACATGGGTGAGACCTTTCCTTTCATAGTATTCTCTAATTCCATCCCAGGAGGTTCACTTCCTAACTGCCAGTCCCTGTTCGGGCACCATTTGCCAGGCTAGCTTCATGGGCGGGAGACAGATGACCAGGGACTCATGGCTGAGCTGGGAAGCAGTATCTCGTTTATTAATCAAATGCATTGCCTTTTATACATCTCTTCACCGAAAGTGACAAGAGAAAGGAAATGACTAGGAGAGGGGGTGGAGCAAAAAAAGAGCACAAACAGAGCATAGAAAGCTTCCATCTAACCAGTGGGGATTAAATCAATGAAAACAATGATTATGTAAATAGACTACAACATCAAGTGATGCAACAGAAGGGGTCTTAGAAGTAGAATTGATAATCATACCAACATTTCCCCCTTTCTTTTTAACTAGTGGCCATAGTATCAGGAGTATGGGGTGAACAGAAACCTATATCATACAGGCATTTTCAAAAGAACCGGCAGAAGATATGGAGGTAACAAGTAAGAGAGCAGGAAGAACCAGTGTGATTCCAAGGGGAGACCTGAGGGGGGCATTTCCTGCCTCTGTGGGCAGGACCTAGTAAGGAAGGGGGGTCCTACCTCTGTGGACAGAGCCTGTAGGTGAAGGGACATGGCCTATAGAGTCCCCAAGGCTCTGGTTGCAAAGTCCATGGACTGATGTGGTCAGTCTTTGAGAAACCCAGCAGCGTAAAGGGAAGGTGCTATAAAGTTGTGTAAAGTGTCCAAGAGATGTACCAGTAAGTTCGATAGAAGTGTCAGTCCAAAACAGATGACCACGGATGAAATGCCAGGGGATGAAATGCTGCATGTCTGTTTCGATGGGGAAGGTCAGCCACCAGAATTCTGCTTTTCTGTTGAGAGTAAACTTTGGAGTCTGTGAATCTGTTTCTTCAGGTTGCGCCATGTCACATCACTGGTTTCAGGGGGCTGCTGTAGTCATATCATCTTGTGGGCAATGTCAGAGAACAGGGGTCCAAATGGATTTATTGGGATTTCATTTGAGCAGATACTTTTTCATGTGAAGACTTGACAGCTGTAATTCACTTACTTGTCAAACAAAACTTGTAGCAGATTAGACGTTTACTATAATTGATAACTCCATTATAATTGGAACTCCTTTCTAGTATGATTTTAAGGTTTAAACAGTTTAAACTCAATAAAAATAACCATGGTTAGAAGCCTCAGGCATGAGAATCATTAGCATAACCATTGCTTTATCTACCCCACCCATACTCATACAGTTTTCAGGATTAAACATTTCCAAGACATAAAAAATCAAAAGAGAAAAAAACAATTTTTGGACTGTTTCTGGATGTCTCTAGAAATAATGGATGCATCCAGGATTTTTTTTAGTCAATGTCATACAAAAATTCAGTCATTCAAATCACTCTCTTATGAAATGCAACTGAAAGCACCCAGCAAACTTAAGATATTCAGAGAGAACACCAAGGGGGGAATCGAGAGAAAAGCAGTAGGCAGTTTTTGCTTTTTTCACCTTTAGCCAGATTATCCAGATTTCACCATGTAGCATCATGAGTCCCTGGAGGGTGTCCTAGTCCAAAAAGCTCCTCGAAATTCCATTTAGGGTGCTTCTGACAGTTCCTGCTGGATTGATGTAGGCACCCATTTTTAAAAAAGTCTTCCCATCAAAGAAAGAATTGAATCAGGAGAGTAGAACTAATCATGTGCCTCCATTCTTGGGGACTGCCAGGGTACTGGAGAATGCTCTTCAAGTTAGAGTAGTCCTTCACAGGAAACATGCGAGAGGGAGTCCAGAAAGTCCAGGGGAAATCTCTGTGCATCTTCCAAGCTCTATGATCACGGTCATAAGGAACCAAAGTTTCCAGTCCGGGAACCAAAGTGTGGCCCAGAGCAAAATGTTCCAGAGACAGAGAAATTGTCTCATGAAGGAAAATTAGAAGCTTTGGGAAACCTCTTCGTAAGTAGAAAGGCAGCCCATAGTGGATAGGTAGCCAAGTTTACTTATCTGGGATGGGCAGGTTAGGTCCCACATTGGTTGGGTGCCATATGCCAGGCTAGCAAAACAGGGAAACAGACTACCAGGGACTCATGGTTGAGCTGGGAATCAGTATCTCATTTATTAATCAGATACATTGCCTTTTATGCATCTCTTCACTGAAAGTGATAAGGGAAAGGAAATGACTAGGAGGGGGGTGGGGCGAAAAAAGAGCGCAAACAGAACTTAGAAAGCTTCCATCTAACCAGTGAGGATTAAATCAATGAAAACAATGATTATGTAAATATACTACAACATCAAGCAATGCAACAGAAGGGGTTTTAGAAGCAGAATTTGGAAGCATACCAACACCTAACAAATCCCTAAAACCTAGATTCCATGAGATAGAGCATATGTTCACACGTATCCATAAACTAGGGAAAATATATACCTGAAAGCAGAAGTACACTAGAGTTTGCAGTGAGTACCCCCCAACACTTCACCTCCACTATTCCAACCTTTGGGTCCATGATTATTCGACAATTTGTTTGGCTTTGTATGTTAATTATTTTCAGCTACCAAGTTCCAGATGCCATCAGGATGCTATCCAGGCTTCCCTGGACTGCAGACCCCACCAATGCATCCTGGAGCTCTGCTTCCCCAGAGACCCACCCTACTAGGGAAAGAGAGAGGCAGACTGGGAGTATGGACTGACCAGTCAATGCCCATGTTCAGCGGGGAAGCAATTACAGAATCCAGACCTTCTACCTTCTGCAACCCACAATGACCCTGGGTCCATGCTCCCAGAGGGATAGAGAATGGGAAAGCTATCAAGGGAGCGGGTGGGATATGGAGATTGGGTGATGGGAATTGTGTGGATTTGTACCCCCCCATCCTATGATTTTGTTAATGCCTCCTTTCTTAAACAAAAAAATAAATAAATAAAAATAAATTATCATTTATAAAGGCAGTACTATATAATTAGCTGTAAACAACTGCTAAAATGGTAGTTTCAGGTAAACTGACTCACACAAAGCTCTGCCTTTGTGTCTAATTCACTTGGTATGCTTTTAGAGTTTGCTATTGCATCAGTGTGGACAGACTGTCAATCATTAAAGCTAATCTAGCCTTCCCCTTGGAAACAAATTGTTCACATCTAAGCACTCAGTTTAGTTATTTGACATTTATCAAGGTACAGAATTGGAACCACCCAATGATTCTACAAATCTCTAAGATGTTGTGAGGTCAAATAAGCATCTATACAGTCCAGTTACTGCCTGCCTACCTAGTGCAATAATCCAGGGTCTCTCAACCACTGTCCTCAGATACTCAGTGTTCTGGTCACATTCTAATGTGAAATAAAAACAAAAGCTGGAGATAAACACAGAGTTTGAATCTAAAACATATTGCTCCCTTCCAATTTGAAACTTTTCTCTCAGGAATCAAGCCAACTGCCCATAAACATATTATGATTTTAATAGAATGAATTTTTATGCCTACATGTTGGATAGTATGCCAGCTCCCCCCGGCTTAAACACCAGTATGTCTGTATGAGATTAATTTGATCCCATTCAAAGCTGCGGTCTATTTACATAAATCACTTATATATTTACATAAAGCACCACCTTCCCTCCAGGGCATTGGTGGTTGAATTCTCACCTGCTCCGCCCCCTCTCCTTGTCACATCCTGATCTTCCACCAGTCACTTTTTGCTCCACCCTCTCTAGGTCACATCCTGTTTCCACCCTACTTGGAGAGTATAAAAACATCTGCTCTTCTGATTAAAGACACTTGGAAATTGCTTTCCGGCTCTGAGGGTTCCAGAGTGTATCTCCTGCGAAGTTAGTGCAGCATGAGTTCCTGATCCCTCTCCCACGCAGCAGCCTAGATCAGCTCCAGTTGAGTTCTCTCCAACCCAGAGAGCACTAGCTCGGGAAGAAGCACCCTCAGGCTATCCCGGCACCTACAGAATCACCTTTATTATTTATTTATTCCCTTTTGTTGTCCTTGTTGTTTTTTATTGTTGTTGTAGTTATTATTGCTGTTGTTGTTGATGTCATCATTGTTAGGTAAGACAAAGGGAAATGGAGAAAGGAAGGGAAGACAGAGGGGGAGAGAAAGATAGACATCTGCAGACCTGCTTCACCACCTGTAAAGTGCCTCCCCTGCAGGTGGGGAGCCCAGTGCTCCAACCGGGAACCTTACTCCTGTCTTTGTGTTTTCCACCATGTGCACTTAACCCACTGCACTACCACCCTACTCCCTCTTAATCATCTTATAATTGATTGGTAGGATCAAGAGAAAGTGGACAAACCACTTAGAAACTCTAAGGAGACTGGGATGTCTGAAACCCGGAGATTTCTAGATAATAGAGAAAGTTCCACAGCTTAGTTTAGTACCTGTATTTATACCATATTTATGGTATCTTATCAAGACCACCTGCTATGGTCTATGTAAGTGGAACTGCCTGGCAAAGCCACAATTTATCTGTCTTTTGCTTTTGTTCAGCATCTGTGTTTCAGCGTCCCTGTGAACTAGTGACCATTTTCACTTGACCTCTTGGTATATATGTTTCAGTAACCCCACATTTCCATGAGACAGAGTTAATGCAACATCAATATACACAACACCTGAACCAGTTGAGAGTATAAGGTTGATATTTATAACAGTGCTTGAATTGATTCTTGGCTTTCCTTACTTCTCTTGAGAATTTGACTCTAAGCTAAAAATCATATGTGCCTTCTTCCAGAGTTAACCGTAGGCAAACAAAGGCAACTAACATTTCTTTCTTTCTTTTTAAATTTTTTTCAGTATCTTTATTGATTTATTGGATAGAGACAGCCAGAAATGGAGAGCGGAAGGGGAGATAGAGAGGGAGAGAAATAGAGAGACAGAGAGACACCTGTAACCCTAGCAAGGCCTTTCCCCTGCAGGTGGGGATGGGGCTCTGGTACCTGGGTCTTTGCACATTGTAACATGAGCTCAACCAGGTGTGCCAGCCCCTGGCCCCAGCACCTGGTATTTCTCATGTGGAAAGGCATCACCTCATGCTGTAGAACTAGTGCAGCACTGGTACTGCTGTCTGTGCTGGAAGATACAGTCAAGGCTAAGCCCAGCTCACACACCCATACCTCTATCCCTACCCCATCTGCCTCCCTTTGGAGCCTTGGGGGAGGGTGGTTCTATGAGGTACTTTGAGGGCATCTCTGTGCAAATTTTATGAGGGCCCTTGGCAAAAGCACCTTTGGCAATACTTTCCCAACCCTGCTCTGCCCTTTCTCCAAAGCAGAGCCCTAAGCCCTACAGGTCCCTAAGAAGGTCAGAAAACTCAGGTGCAGTCTCCTGGGAAGTGAAAGCATTGCCCCCACCTACGCTGACTGTGTGTCACCCTCCTTGCCTGGCGCCATTCTTTGGGCAATAAGGATCTCTTGGGATCCAACATGCCTCTTCTTTTTTTTTTTTATTATTTATTTTCCCTGTTGTTGCCCTTGTTATTTTATTGTTGTTGTAGTTATTGCTGTTGTTGTTGATATCATAATTGTTGGATAGGACAGAGAGAAATGGAGAGAGGAAGGAAGCCAGAGAGGGGGAGAGAAGGACACCTGCAGACCTACGCCTGTGAAGCGACTCCCCTGCAGGTGGGGAGCCAGGGGCTCGAACCAGGAACCTTAGGCTGGTTCCTTGCGCTTTGTGCTATGTATGTGCTTAACCTGCTTCTCTACCGCCTGACTCTTGATCCAACACATCTTATTTCTTGACTATATTGTCAAGGTGGAGGCTTGATGCATTCAGGTTGATTCCTATCCTACCCGAAGTTCTAGCTACCTGGAAACTTTGATGTTCAGTTCCCTATTTGCCTAGTATACTCTCATTTGTCTTAAAGAACAGAACAGTGAAGTGTAAGTTTCCAGAATATTTTCTCTCCTTTCCCTCATAGGAACTAGAAATAATATTTTCTTCATAAGTTTATTTTAGCCTATAACTGCTACTTGTCTGTTAGTAATATTTTTCATGTGGATTTAAAATAATATGTTTTTAGTTTTCCTTTTTTTCTTAAAACTAGGAAATTGATTGCAGTGATAGATTTTGTTGTTGTTGTTTTTGTGGTGGTGGTGGTGTATGTGTGTGTGTGTGTGTGTGTGTGTGTGTGTGTGTGTGTACATGCCCTTAATGGAAACAGAGAAGGAGAGATGGGGGTGTTAAAGGTATCACAGCACTGAAACACCCATCAATGAGGTGGGGATCAGGCCTGAACCTGGTTCATGAACATGGCAAAGTAGTGCACTGCTCAAGTGAGGTAAGTTGTTTTACCAGTCAAACTAGAAAGCATTTGAAGATGTGTGACAACATATCTGTTTTCCTAGGATAAGTTATTCAACCTGTGGAGTGAGTTATACACATTTTCAGTGAATCCATTCTTTCAAAAGTTAGTATAGCCTCTAATATGTACTCATAATGGATTTATGCTTTACTCTCTATAATTTTAAAGACATACATAATTTGAAGTAACACCTAATATTATATGATCAGGAAAGAAACTGCTTAAAATAAAAATGTCCCCAAATATAAAAGTCTTACCTCATTAAATGTCATTTTCTTCTAATAGCTTTCAACATTTTTGAATGTGTGACATTCAAATGTTATTGCCCACTGTCTTGTATTTTTTTATAACTTACTGGTATGTAGATTATATCAATTTAGGTTTGCCTTTGCCTTCACATAAAGTGAAAATGTTCTTTACAGTTTAAAATACCTCCAATTAAGTACTCTGATTATAAAAATTAAAATTCAAATCTTATGTCATATGGGGATAATTTATTAAGATAAGTAATTCAAACTCACTTTTCCCATATTAAAAGAGCATCTTACTTAAATTTTACAAAACTATAATCACTCTCATAAGCTGATAAATTGATGGAGAAAACTATGAAGTAAAAAAAAAATATGAAAGCTTGAAGTAATCATGTTGAGATACGCCAGAAACATAAGGGTGAATATGGCATGGTCTCAGTCAAGGACAGAAGTTGAGAAATAAAAACAAAATGGGAAACACAAAGCAGAATTTGAAGGCCTAGGGGATCACAGATTTTATGTTCTGTTACAAGATGATGGGCCGAATTTGGGAGTGGGAGTATTTTGCAGATATCACTGTTATTGAGATGATAAATTTATATCCATGTACCAACAACTGTACTGCAAACCATTAGCCTTCCAATAAAATGTAAAGAAAAAATGTATACCATGATTAGACATTACCGTAAGACTACTTTATGTATGCATGTATTCAAGACTATTCTATGTATACATGGATTCAAGACTATTGTATGTATGTATGTATACAAGACTATTCTGATTTATTTACCAGATCACTGCTCAGCATTTGTTTATGATGGTATGAACATGGGACCTGAGAGCTTCAAGCATGATACTCTTTTTTGGATAACCATTATGCTACCTCTCCTCTATACTTTCTTTTTACATTAAAACTTATTTAAAATAATGTAATCTATCTAAAAGATACTATTTAGGTTCAGTTGCATGTGGAAGTTCTATAAAAGTAAGTTACAAATCATTTTTTGAGACTGACGTGGACTACAAAAAAGTAATGCCTGTGCATTAAAAGGGGGGCTAGCCATTACTTGATAGCAAAAAGCACAACATAAAGAAAATTTCAGCTACTTCTGGGAGGCATGGCCAGGGAATAACTGGGATTGAATTGCCTCTCCTCCCAAAACAACAAAAGAATACAACAAGAAACCCAATTGAAGTCATAATCTACAGCTGAAAGTTCTGCAGCCTCAGGGTGATTCTCCATGCAGTTGTAATGAATAGGGGCACAGGTGCAGGTTGAATAAATAGCAAAGTCAAATCAGAGCTCTGGCCAACATAGTGCTGAGCTACACCATTTTGGCAATTTCACTTTAAGCACAGCAAGCAGGCAGCATTGTTCCTAGTACCAGAAGAAAAGAGACAGGGGCTTAAAATCTCTCAAGCTTTGACTCAGGTGTGGGGGAAGTTTAGCCTTCTGAATTTAAGGCAAGGACACAACATAAAGCAAGGCATTGTGACCACAAGACAGCCCAACACACAACCACCCCTGACCCCATTCCACTAGCCACAGATCATACAAACAAGAGAAACCTAAAGATCACAACAGCAACACCTGCTGGCCATCAATAACCAGCACAAAAAATGTGCAAGAGGAGCAACAGAACTAAACAGCCAACTATGTCCTATCAGCCAGACAAAAATGAAACTAAGAAAATCCAAGGAATTAAAGATTTAGAGAGACTTTCAGAGACAGACTACACAAAGCTCTGCAAGAAATTGAGCAAGAATTAAAAGAGCATGCTACTATGGAATTAAAGCATATAAAAGAGGTTATAACAGAGTTCACTAATAATCTTCAAATATTGAAAGAACTTCAGTCATAACTCTCTGAGCAGTTAGGAAGCTTGAAAGAAAAATTACAAACAAAACTACAGGGAGTAAAAGACACTCTAACTGCAATCCATGCCCAGGTAGAAGGCTTAGGAAGTAGACCAACAACACATTCAAGAGAAATAATTTCCAGTCTAGACAATATGGCCAGCCCACTCTTTCAGTTCAATGATGAGGGAGAGGAATGCAACTGATGAAACTTTTTGTCAAATTACAGACTCCATCAAAAGATCAAATATAAGATTGATAGGTACATGTGAGAAGGACAAAGCCAAAGGCTCAGAGTCCATGTTCAGAGAAATATTAGCTAAGAACTTGCCTTATTTATGAAACTATTAGAAGATTCTTATTCAAGAGGCCGAACAATCATCCAGATTTGTAAATACAAAAAGACCAATGACAAGGCATATTATTGTAAACATATCAAAAGTCAATGACAAAGAAAAGAAAATGCCTGGCTGCTAGGGAAAGGAAAGAAGTTACATATAAAGGCAGGAATAAGACTTTCATCAGATTTCTCTTCACAAACTCTAGAGTCAAGAAGAGGCTAGAATGACATATTTAAAGTTCTAAAGAAGAGGGAATACCAGCTACAAATATTCTATCCTTCAAAATTAGCCTTCAAATATGAGAAATAAAAGTTTTCTCAAATATTCAAAAACTAAAGTAATTTGCCACAATCAACCCCACATTACAAGAATTACTGAAAAGAGTCCCACAAGAAATGAGAAAGCAAAGGAATACATGTTCCAAACACCAAGTTGCAGATATTACCATGATGCCAACCTGACCTCCCAGACAAGACGTCTTGACCATTGTACCCTGGAACCACACCTCTCCAGAGCCCTGCCCCAGTAGGAAAAGATAGGGACAGGCTGGGAGTATGTATCAACCTACCAATGCCCATGTCCATCAGAGAAGCAATTACAGAAGACCTTCCACCTTCTGCTCCCCATACTGACTCTGGGTCTATGCTCTCAGAGAGATAAAGAACAGGAAAGCTTCTAGTGGAGGGGATATGGAAATCTGGTGGTGGGAAATGTGTGGAATTTCACCCCTCTTATTTAATGGTTTTGTTAATATATATTTTTTTATTTTATAAATAAATGAAATAAAAATTCCAGTCACCTTAATTGACACTGGAACTTTTAATAATAATATTTGATGTTGAAAGTAAAAGTATGCCGTAAAATACAGAAAACATATAATGTTAGTGCAATAGAATTACACTGGGACTTTACGGGCAAAAACAAAGAGTATTCGTGTTAGAGAGGCATTTCATCTCACATGTGCACCTTAGTCAACTACATAAACCATCATCCTGATTACTGTTATTTGATTTCTGTCTGCCATCTCCACTGGGCAGGAGAAACAAATACTCTGTAAATAGTTTTGATGTATTGCTAATAACTGACAGCATACTTAGGCTGCCCTAAATATTTTGTGAATATTTTTGAATGGTAGGGAAATAGAATAAAGCTTGCATCATGTTAGAAAGTATTAGGAATATATGAAATTCTGGAAAATTATTTTGTTGATACTATCAAATATAAAGTTCTAATTTCACTTCAAGTGAACTATAAAACAATGTAACTTAAATAATTTATTTGGCAAAATGGCTATATTGTGTACATGGATTTCCTTATTTTGGAATAGAAATGTGGATGATAAAATATCCAGGTCTTACTAATGGTGGTTACGTTGTCCAGTGGAATTGATAAATATTAGGTTCACATTATTACTACAATGTATTTGGAAAAGAAAAAATCTCCCTGTTGATGAAAACATAATTTGAGAAAGAAAAGGTTTTAAGAAAATATATTCTTTTTAAAATAAATATTTATTTATTCCCTTTGTTGCCCTTGATTTTTTTATTGTCATAGTTATTGTTGTTGTTACTGACATCATCATGTTGGATAGGACAGAAAGAAATGGAGAGAGGAGGGGAAGACAGAAAGGGGGAGAGAAAGACACTATCAGACCTGCTTCACTGCCTGTGAAGTGACTCCCCTGCAGGTGGGGAACCCAGGGCTTGAACTGGAATTTTTCCTCCAGTCCTTGCTCTTTGCACCACCTGGGCTTAACCCACTGCACTACCGGACGACTTCCAAGAAAATATATTCTATGGGGGGCAGGCGGTGGCATATCTGGTTAAGTGCACAAGGACTCAGGTTCAAGACCCACCAGCAGGAGGGAAACCTTCAAAAGTGTTGAAGCAGGGCTGCAGGTATCTCTATCTCTCTTTCACTACCCCCCTTCCCCTCTCAACTTCTCTCTGTCTCAATACAGTAATAAAAAATTATAATAAATGAAATAAAGAAGATACTCTATGAAATCAAAACATATTATAAATTAAACAGTTAAAACTTTTGGGGAAAAATAATCAAACATCCTCAAACTTTGAGAAAAATATGGTGGTTATGTCAGGGGCTTGTAGGGGAGGTGGTTCAGAATTTCATTGGTGGGGGTCATAACCAAATTATACCACTGAAGTATTGTGATTTGCAGACAAGTATCAAATTTCTAATCAAATAAATAAGATATTCTATTGCTAAATTAAGATCATGTACAAATCATATTAATATGAGATTGTATTGGCAAGTGAAGGGCATCTGATAGGACAGTTAATTTAAAGCTATATTTTCCTGTAAAAGATCAGATCCTGGAAAATGATATGTCATATATATTCTTGAAAGGCATAATTAACAAACTTAAATGTCTGGGAATTCCAGGTATATATATATATTCAAAATTAGTCTAGTTGTGGTCCCGGAGGTGGTACAGTGATAAGGCTTTGGACTCTCAAACATGAGGTTCTGACTTTGATCCCTAGCAGCACATGTGCCAGAGTACTGTATGGTTCTTTCTCTCTTCATCTCTCTTTCTCAGTAATAAATAAATAAATTAATTAAATATTTTTAAAAGTATTCTAGTTAATGCCCTCATAAAGATTATCTGGAGGCTTGTTTTTCTGATCTATTTGGTATACTTCTTTCAGTAAGTAGAACTGTTCTTTTTAATTGTTTTCCATTTGTAACTATATGACCAAAACTTTTCTGTTAGTGAAGAAATAAACCAGTATGAATTTTTTTCTTTTCTCTCTTTTTTTAGACTGGTTTAACCTTGCATTTTGTAAATATAAGTGTTTAAATCATACCTGGGCGGAGTCGGGTGGTAACACAGTGGGTTATGCACACGTGGCGTGAAGCACAAGAGCCAGTGTAGAGATACTGGTCCGAGATCCCAACTGCCCACCTACAGGGGGTCACTTCACAGGTGTTGAAGCAGGTCTACAGGTGACTGTCTTTCTTTCCCACCTCTGTCTTCCCCTTCTCTCTCCAATTCTCTTTGTCCTATCCAACAACAATGACATCAACAACAACAACAATAATAATAACTACAACAATAAAAAACAAGGACAACAAAAGGGAACATAAGTGAAATATATATATAAAGAAAAAAGAAGAAAAAATCATATCTGGATACCAATGTCCTTATGGCTCCCCCCTTCACTCTTTCAACAGAATGCTGACTTCAATGGTTTTCTCTTCTGAGATTAGCAAGTCAAAGTATTACAACTGACTAAAAGCAAACATATCTTGATGTTAAATTTGAGACACATGTTTACCTGAATGTATATTTGAACAGGTTATGTGGGGTGAGAGAGTGATAGAGAAAAAGAAAGAAAAAGTTGACTGATGATCAGGTTGAGAAGTTCTCAAAATCAAAGGCAGAGGATGGTGAGATTCTCTTACCTTCCATGAGCCCTGCATGCTGGAAGCACATTGAGACGAGTCGATTACCTGTCACACATGTAATCGCCAACATCATACTTTAGGAATTATTTCCTTAATTTAGAGCATCCACTTCCTTCTGTTATGCCTCTAGTGCCTAGGCCTAAGATTAATTGTCTGTTTAATGCTGTTTTTAGTATTATAGCACAATCTCAACTTCAAAAAAATGGAGAGTTTTGTTTCTAACTTACCTTATCTCAGGAATGCACATCTCCTCTCTTTTCCTCTCCTTCTACCTCCCTCTCTCCCTTCAGTTTGGTTTTGTCTTTCACTATGGAGAATGTAAATTTCATAGTGGCTTTACTTTGAGTTGTTAAGAGGAAGCACTAAAAATGTCTCTGACTAACAAGGTCACCTAATCATCTAGAGCAATCAAAAGATTTGTAAATGTCACTGCACTTATTCACATATTTCCAGCTGCTGAGACAATGATGACGGCTTTCCTGGAAAACTACATTTTTCTCTGACCTGTAAGTGTTTGAACACCAATGGAGAACTGAAAGGTGAAATTTCCGTCAAGGAAGATGCTTAATCAAATCCATTCAATAAGTTTATATCTATGTTAGTGGAGCCACATGCTGTTAGCTTAAAACACAATTTCCCTTTAAGTGCTTTCTTCAACTTTAAAAGTTGACTAAGTTCTTGACAACTTGAACAGGGAATTTGTGCCTGCATTTTCTGATTAAGAGAGGAAAACCAGTTCACTTTTTCCCCCAGAAAACATATGGTAAGTTGAGTACACTCCATATATCACACTAAGATATGTATCTGTGCCTGAATGTTCTGGCATTGTGTCCTAGGCTAATCGGTTTTCTCTTGTGATAAGATTGAATGTGTCTCTTAGAAGAAGTAAGATTGGACAAAGCAGCCTGACAATCTACGTGAATACTGAGTCAAGTAATTCTCACCTATTGGTCAGTTACAGTCTTTATGATAATGTATTAGATGTTCAATGTTGTCTTATTTAGAGAAAGGAGAAGCAGCAGATATAATTTGACTTTGTTTTGTTGTTGTTTGTTTTGGTTAAATGGGATGATTTGATATTCTCTTTACAGCATGGTATTTGTGGGACTATATAAAAGCTTGGTAGAGCTTAGAGAAGCTCCCCCATCCTCCCATGGAGGTCTGGAAAGACACCCCACTTGTTAGCCTCTCTCCTTATAGAGAGGAGCCAAGAGGGAAAATTCTCCCAGACTCAGATTTTCCTTGTTAGTTTCTCAAGCTCACAGAAATCTCACAGTTTCTCCCTGCTAGAAGCATGCCACATGGCTGCCTACTTTAACGTTCAATCAAACTTCATATAGTCACTCAAAGTTCACAATCCACCCCACCTTTTTGATCACAGAGAACACACTCTATCATATACCTTCCCAACACCAGACAGTTGCCTCAAAATGTTATTTCCTTTTTCCTTTTGATATCTATGATTTACATCAATCCTTGTTTATCTTCTATTTCACCTTACTAGTTTAACCCCTATGCTTCTCTCAAATGCCTTTAGATAATTAACCTGCTTGCATCATTGAGAATAGTTGTCTTGATCTTTATGTATCACATCAATTCTTGTCATACCAGCCGGATACCATAGGGGCAAGCTGACCTTTAAGAAACCTGTAATTTCTAGTGTATTTGAAAAATGTTCTTTGTTTAACTTTCAATATATACCCAAACCCACCCTCTAATAAATCCAGTGTTTGTAATATTCTCTGGTGTCTCCTTTCTGTATCGCTGAGCCCTTAAACAAGCAAGGGGGAATCGGTAAGCTTACTTCCTGGCTGGATGGACCCCAAGTGAGTCCCAGCAGGTATTATTCAAAATTCCCTTCATTCTAATTCATAGAGAACCTGTGATAGCTTCTTATAGTAAATGAAGGAAATAAAAACATATTAGTAAAGAAAGCTATGCTAGAGTAATAACATAAAGTGATCACTCACTGTAAATAATCATCTAGCAAAACTGACTGCTTAATATCTTCTCTATTTTCATTAGTCTGGGTTTATCTTGCTAGGAGTCTCTTACCAGGAAAAATTCCTAGATTATTTGTTAAAAGAAATTCCCAACAGAAACACTGACTCTAATGAAAAAAAAAAAAAAAGTCAACAGTTTGTTGCATTGTGTCTCTGATCCCTTCACACAGAAATTCTCATCTCAGTATTTCTGGCAATCCTGAACTGTGGTATCATAATTTGAACACTATTTTTATTTATTAATTGCCACCAGGGTTAACCCTGCCAGCAGTAGAAACTCACTGCTCCCAGTGGCCATCTTCCTTCCTTCCTTCCCCCCTTCCTTCCTTCCTTCCTTCCTTCCTTCCTTCCTTCCTTCCTTCCTCTTTCTTTCCTTCCTTCCTTCCTTCCTTCCTTCCTTCCTTCCTTCCTTCCTTCCTTCCTTCCTACCATTTATTTATTATATACAACAAACAGAAATTGAGAGGAGAGCTGGAGCTAGGAAGGAAGAGAAGAAGAGAGATGTGCAGACGTACTTCACCACAAATGGAGCTTTCTCCCTGCAGGTTGGGAGTCAGGCCTTGAACCCAGGTTCTTGCACAGGTAATGTATGTCTTCAGCTGGGTGTACCATCTCCCAGCCCTCTTCTCCTTAATTTTAATGTTCTCTAATAACTTTACAATTAATATTAACATTCAAAAATGATAAATTATTAACTAAAGCTCAAATATGTTGTAGGTTTAGAAAATACACTTCTGGGGCAGAGCCAAGATGGCAACTGCCCCAGATGACATCAAATTGCTGGGGTTTACAGTCAACAATATTTATACACTATTCAGATATTTGGGAGCTACTCTTTTCCCTGATCCAGCTTTCTGGTCCTTTTTTAAGTCATGACATCATCTACCCAGACAATAACTCGGATCCACCAGCATATCAGATTTCAGGTTCAGGGAAAGAGAGGGAGAGGGAGAGAGAGAGAGAGAGAGAGAGAGAGAGAGAGAGAGAGAGAGAGAGAGAGAGAGACTAGTATAGTCACAAGCCCTTTGGAATATAACTAAAATATACCTAGTAGCTATCTACAGAATGGAGACCCCCCCCACTCTTCATCCTTACTATTGTAGCCTTTAGGTTCATGATTAGTCAACAACTTGTTTGGCTTTATATGTTAACTCTCTTTTCAACCACCAGGTTCCAGATGCTATCATGATGCCAACCAGACTTCCCTGGACAGATGACCTCACCATTATCCTGGAGCTCTGATTCCCCAGAACCTGACCCCACTAGGGAAAGAGAGAGACAGGCTGGGAGTATGGATCAAGCTGTCACCATCCATATTCAGCATAGAAGCAATTACAGAAGCCAGACCTTCCACCTTCTGCATCCCACAATGACCTTGGATCCATACTCCCAGAGAGATAAAGAATAGGAAAGCTATTAGGGGAGGGGATGAGACACAAATTTCTGGTGGTGGGAATTGTGTGGAATTGTACCCCTCTTATCCTATGTTTTTGTCAGTGTTTCCTTTTTACAAATAAAATAAAAAATAAATAAAATACACTTCTTCCAAGTTTGAGCTATTACATCTGAGTGCAAAGAACATTGGCTCTGAGCAACATCAGCTTTCTATAAGAAGCTGGTCATATTGTCACATTCAGATAGTCAGGTTCTGACAGTTTTTGGTGTCAGCCTTTAACAATTACATGTCTTAACAACAATTCCGCTTGTGTCTTTTGTGAAAAGAATCTCCTAGCTTTATCTCCTGAACAGATGCATACTAGTATTCTCTTTTTAGGCAGGTTTCCATAAATTCTGTTACTGTTTTTCATGCACAGGATACATTTTTTTTCATTTATGAGATATTAATATATTACACAGTAGTTCTTGACACATGGTTGCAATTTCTTATCTTCCTTTTAGCTAACTATACCTACCCTTCTTTATTAATAGTTATCCAGGAGCTTCTGTTGTTTTTGACATTTTTGATGTCATGTAATTGTCACTGAAATTTGCCATCTTGTCAGTTTTCTGTTTTGCTCCATCTATCAGTGATAACCCTATCTATATTAAGACCAGATTCTCAAAGCATTTTCACATTAAGGTCATGTTACCCTAAGTTCAAATTATACTATTTTAAAAGTCCTATTTTTGCATTCTTGTAACAAAAATTCCTTATTTGTTAAGAGGTTAATAAAAGTTCATTCTCCAAAAAAGTTAGATGGATTAGAAGTGTTATCAAGAATTCAGTCATGTCTCCTGGGGTTTGGGGGTGGGGGATGGGCAAGGTTTCATTCCTGCTCAATTCCACTATCCCAGGCCTACATTTTTATTGATCATATTTATAGATGACAGTGATAGATGGATATAGATAGATAGATAGATGATAGATAATGGATAGGTGATAGACTATTGATAATTTATAGATATATATTGATAATAGAAAGGTGACAGATGATAGATAATAGATGGTAGAGGATAGATGATAGATTATAGATAGATGATAGATGATAGATAATTGATAGATGATAGAGGACTGATAATTTATATAGATATATTGATGATAGGTGATAGATATATGTTAGGTAAATAGATAGATCGATAATAGGCAGATAACATCATATCACTAGAGCTTTCTCTGTTGCTCCTAGGTCTTCAACTTTAATCTGACACATGGCCTTGCAAGAAATCTATCTCTATGTTCTCTAGGTAATCCTCTTAATGGGAACATCACCATAATCATGTTATCTTCATCATCACCACCATTTAGTCAGTAGTCTTACAGAAAATACAGAAAAGTTTGGACTAATTCCCTCTATTGTGCTCAGAACTACCATCCTATCTGTGCATTATTTGCTTCAATATGTCATCCAGTGACTGTGATTCATCCATCCTAATTTAATCAAGTATACTTTTGCCCTAGATCTTATTATACAGACAAGGTACACATATTTCCTTTTTTTTTTTTTACTTTTTAATTTATTTTCTTTATCTCTTTTTCTTTTTTTCTACCAGAGTACCACTGACCTCAGCTCTGACAGTTAGTGGTACAAGCTATGTGCTGCTTCTGGGCTGTCACTTTAGCCCAAACCACAGACATATCTGTTTAAAGATATTTTCATTCTTTACTAGTGCATTCTCATTGATGTTCTTCCCAATCTTCCTTTAGACTCACTAAATGAACCAAAGAGGGAATTTACAATTGCTGTGGAGAATCACTTGATATAAGTTTTTTATTATTTATCTATTTATTTATTTATTTATTGGATGAAGACAGAAAAAAAATCAGTGGGAAATAGAAGATAGAGAGGAAAACAGAAAGTCACTTGTATCACTGCTTCACCTCTGGGGTACCTTCCTAATAGCAGGTGAGAATTGGTGACTTAAATCTGGGTCCTTTTGATTACAAATTTTATACTTAACCAGGAGTTTCACTGGCAAGCCCCTGGAAAGTCTTATCAAGATCCTTTTGACTACCATTACTACAATACATACTAAAAGTTAAACCTTTTTCATTTTTGGTTGAGAAAATGATGTTTACTATTATCAGGAATATGCATGATATTATAGCTTAATAACTGCATATTCTAAGGCCTTCTGACTTACATCACAATTTGCTATGCTATTCTTTTTGAATTAAAAAAGACATGTAATAGATGAAACCATGTCTCATAATTGCTATAATTTTTGTCATGGACTTCAAACACAAATTAGATTTCAAAGCTGAAAAAAATGTTTTAATTGGACCATCTATTTTTCTGGAGAAATAAAGATACTATTTAATTTGTAAAAGATCATACCCATACCATATGAAGAAAACATGTAAAAAGTAACTTCAGTCAAAAAATAGTCTTCAGAATCTATGCTACTTATCTGTGTATTTACCTAAGTCCCAAGACCAGACAGTTTTGATTACAGTTGCCTTATAATATAGTTTGAGGTTAGGAAGTACGATAGTACGATACCTCCAAGCTTGTTCTTTTTTTTTTTTTTTTTTTTTTTTGAAAACTGAGTGGTTAAGAAATTATAGTAGGGAGTCTGGAGGTAGCACAGCAGTTAAGGGCATGTGGCCCAAAACACTAAGACCAGTGTAAGGATCCCAGTTTGAGCCCCCGGCTCCCCACCTGCAGGGGAGTCACTTCACAAGTGATTAAGCAGGTCTGCAGGTGTGTGTCTTTCTCTCCCCCTCTCTATCTCCCCTCCTCTCTCCAGTTCTCTCTGTCCTATCCAACAACAGTGACATCAATAACAACAACAATAATATAAAGGGCAGAAAAAAGGGAAAATGACTACATAAATATTTAAAAAAAAGTTATGGTGTTGAACCAAGAGGAACTAGAAAACATGAACAGGCCAATTGCAGCTAAAGAACTGAAGCAATCAGGAAGGGGTTGATAACATAATGGATATGCAAAGAGACTTTCATGCCTGAGGCTCCTAAGTTCTAGGTTCAGTCCTAGTTTGCACTAGAGATATTTATGATAATTAATTTCAACACATTGTTTCTCACAATGATAGTTTGGAAAATTCATGCTGAATAAAATGTTTGCTTCTCTGTTTCCTTGGGAATCCTGGAGATTCAAATTGAATTATTTTCCCCTGGTCACTATTTTTAAAGTTTTGTTTTTTGTTTGTTCATTTTTATTGTGTGTATTTATTTTTAGTACAGACACAAAACAGGAGATAAGATAGAGCAGTGTTCAGTTCTGACACACGAATGCTAGGGAATGAACTTGGGGCCTCAGCTATGCAAGGCAACTGTTCCTACTGTGTTATATCCTAGGTCTGCTCTATTTTTTTAAATAATTTTTTCATTAAGGAGCTCATGATTTATAGTACAGTGTTGACACATGTGTTAAATTTCTCATCTCTTCATGATCAGTGTCTGCATAACATTCACCCCTAACTCGGGTCTCCCTCCATCATCATGCACCAGGACCATATAGTACCCTTCTAGAGTCCTCCCTGCCTTCCCTTCCCAGAGTCCTTTGCTTAAGCAGCACACTTTGTAATAGCCCAAATGTGGAGAAACCCAGATGTCCAACCACAGATGAGAGCATAAGAAATAAGTGGTCTATATATACAACAGACCATCATTAAGATGTTAAAATTTCTTCAGTTACCTCTTTTTTTTCATCTTGAATGGAACTTGAAGGAATTATGCTAAGTGAGATTAGCCAAAAAGAGAAGGATGAATACCATGTGATCTCACTTATAGGTGGACCTTAAGAAAAAAGGCAGAAAGTTCACATGTATCCATAAATAAGGCAAAAATATATACCTGAAAGCAAAAATACACAATAGTCTGTAATGACTCAGTATCAAGTTCCTAATGAAATAGTGTCTACTTACACTTAGATACCTTCCTCACCTACTTCCTATTACAGTTCTCTCACTCACTCCAACGCTAACCTTATCAAAGCCAGGACTGCAAAAGCTGAATAAGAGCAAGAGACTGGCATAATTTAATTATGACTGTTTAGTCACTATCAGAACACCCCATCCGCTGGGGCTCTAATCAGGGAGTTCTGAGATTCCCAAACAGACATGATGGGCCTAGACCTCAAATAAATCCCTCTCTCCATTTTTACTGGTTATTTCTATCAGGAACAACACAAAACACCCCTTTATGGGTCCCCATAGGACCTTACCCTCAACTTGGATCAACAACAGTAGAGAGTGTTCCATCCTCAGGATGGACAACATACTCTATGCTACACCTGAGGAAGATGGGTCAATATTGGGGCAACTGGGAATGTTCCTACTCATGACCACAGAATGTGAGCTCAGATCTACAGGGATGCAGAGGTCACATAGGCTCTAAACTGATTATGGGCCTCAGATCAAATCAAATAAATGAGGTTTACAGTCAACAAAATTTATACCCCTTTCCCATATTAGGGAACTACTCTCTTCCCTTATCCAGCTTTCTGGTCCTTTTTCCAGCCATGACATCATATCTTCAGACAAGAACTTGGATCCACTGGCATATCAGATTTCAGGCTCAGGGGCAAGAAGAAAAGGAAAAAAAAAAAAATAGTATAGTCACAGGCCCTTTGGAATATAACTAAAATATGCCTATTAGCTATCTACAAAATGGAAGACCCCCCTCTGAACTCTTCATCTGCACTATTCCAGCCTTTAGGTCAATGACTGGTCAACAGTTTTATTGGTTTTGTATGTTAACTCCCTTTTCAACCACCAGGTTCCAGACACTAGCATGATGCCGAAAAGACTTCCATGGACAGACAACCCGACCAATGTGTCCTGGAGCTCTGCTTCCCCATAACCCCACCCCACTAGGGAAAGAGAGAGACAGGCTGGGAGTATGGACTGAACTGTCAATGCCCATGTTCAGCAGGGAAGCAATTACAGAAACCAGACATCCCAACTTCTGTACCCCACAATGACCCTGGGTCCATACTCCCAGAGGGATAAAGAATAGGAAACCTATCAGGGGAGGGGATGGAATATGGAGCTCTGGTGGTGGGAATTGTGTGGAAATGTACCCCTCTTATCCTATGGTTTAGTCAATGTTTCCTTTTTATAAATAAAAAATAAATAAAAAACAAAAAAGGCAGAAAGAGAAAACACACTTAAACTTGGCCTGCTCTCTTTAGCTCCATGACTACCAACTACAGGATAAAGTACTTCCAGTCCTCATGAGGACCTATTAATCCCATAAAGTGAAAGGATACATGACCTGACACTTCACTTGTTCATACTCCATCCATCCTTATTTGTTAAATGATGACTATGTATCTTCTTCTTATGACTTAACATTTTGTTTCACGTGTTTGGCTTTTAAATTCTGGCATATGGCTTATTC
Source organism: Erinaceus europaeus (assembly GCF_950295315.1). Taxonomy (NCBI): domain Eukaryota; kingdom Metazoa; phylum Chordata; class Mammalia; order Eulipotyphla; family Erinaceidae; genus Erinaceus; species Erinaceus europaeus. Next base: position 2,921,111 of record NC_080164.1, on the reverse strand, counting down.
ACTTTCCTAATCATTTTACTTTGCATGCAGTTAAAGACTGTTAGAGAGGCAGCTCTGTGGCTTTGTATCTTCAAACGCAGAGAGAATGCTTTTTTTAAAATTTATTTTATTTATTTATTCCCTTTTGTTGCCCTTGTTGTTTTATTGTTGTAGTTATTATTGTTGTTGTTGTTGTATAGGACAGAGAGAAATGGAGAGAGGAGGGGAAGACAGAGAGGAGGAGAGAAAGATAGACACCTGCAGACCTGCTTCACCGCCTGTGAAGCAACTCCCCTGCAGGTGGGGAGCCGGGGTTCGAACCGGGATCCTTATGCCGGTCCTTGTGCTTTGCGCCACCTGCGCTTAACCAGCTGTGCTACAGCCCGACTCCCGAGATAATGCTTTTTTATGGCACCTCATAAATTGCCCAAATCCCAAGCCTGACAAGAATATATATGTATATAATCAAAAATTGTCAAACAACTATGGTGAAAATAAAGTATGTTATTATCATTAAGAAGCTATCAAAAATACTTCGTTTTTAAAATTATACTTTAATCCTGCTGAGTAGCATGCAAATATATCAAAAGTATATTTGAAAATGAAAAATATTCGTAAAAGTGTCATTTGCACATGTAAGTTCATAACCTAAAATGCTTATATTAAGTTTTCATGTTTGTGGATTCTCTTCAGTCAGACTCCTTAATAAATGAAAAATGTCCATAATCCTTTTGCAACTAAGGACAGATATATAAATTAATCAGGAACTTTTGTTGTTGCTATGTCTAGACTAATCTGGCAGTTTGAATGATAACTGAGCTATTTTTACCTGCATTTGAAAAAGTGATGACAAGACCGTTTTGACAACCTAACTGCAATTTCTCTGCCTACAGCTCTGTAAAATTTTAAGAATAGAGACAGAAAAGTTAACAAGCTAGGTAGCTAGTTTCATTGTTTTTTTCTTTTTTCATTAACATGAAGTATGTGTTCTTCAGTGTACACTAAAATAATAGCATGACTATTATTTGTATATATTTTGAAAACAGTAACAGAAAGTGTTTTAAAATTTGAAGTTACAAGAGAGTTAAAAACAACCCTATGCATTGATGATAAGCAGAAAAGAAAAATTTTGGCAGTAAAGCAATGGTTCTCAGTACTCTTTCAACTAAGATTGGAAATGTGAAATTGCTATGTAAGAATATGCAGGTTGAAAAGAATTTATGTGACTTTTATTCTTTTGCTAGAATAATTATTGCTTATAAAAATAGGGGCTCTTCTTCTACTATATAAAAGTTGAGCTTTCCCTCTCCAGAATCACACCCCTGCTTCTCCCCTCACATTTAATCAGCTTTGATAAGAAAAATCTCTATCTCTACTTCCTTATCTCTCTCTCTCTTTTTAAAACATTAGACATCTAACCCTCTGTGCCTCTAAAATATTTACTTTGTTAGAACAAAGAGAATTTGAGATAGGGAGGAACTATAGATGATGATGATAGATAGATAGACCAGTTTCATTGCTTTACTGCTTGTGAATCTTCCATTAACACATGGGAACTGGGGACTTGAACCCAGGTCCTTGGTCATAGTAATAGAAACACTCAGCCTGCAGAACCACCACCTGTCCCAGTAACAAAAGATCTTACCCAGACCTCTCATTGGATTATAGGTGTGGCTTATGATTCCTGACTGTAGACACATATTTGGAAGTAAGTCAGCTTTATATAGGATATGCGTAGTTGGTTTAGATGGAACTATAAACATTTCCTTTCCACAAATCATTGGATTCTTCTTAGTCACTAATTTTTGAAACCAAAGAAAGACCCAACACTGGCCGCCAGCTATAGACCAATTTCTCTCCTCTCCGTGTGTTACAAACTCCTTGAGAGGCTGCTTCTGTCACGTATTTCTTCTCTTACAGAGAAATTCCTATCACCCGCCCAAGCTGGTTTCCGCCCAGGAAGATCTACCTGCGAACAAGCCCTGGCCCTCTCAACTTACATTGAAAATGGATTCCAGAAGAATTTAAAGAAGGGTGCTGTCTTTGTTGATCTCACAGCAGCCTATGACACGGTCTGGCACTGTGGTCTCCTAGTCAAGATCTCAAGATGCCTGCCTCCATGGGTGGCCAACACTATATTGTTTCTTCTCCAAAACAGAAGATTCTGGGTGCATCTGGGTGACAAGTCTAGCAGACGGAGACTTGTCTCAAGTGGCCTCCCCCAGAGCTCTGTTCTGGCTCCTACGCTATTTAATATTTACATCAATGACCTCCCAGAAACTTCTTCAAGGAAGTTCATCTACGCCGATGACATCTGCTGTGCAACTCAGGCATCCAAGTTCGACATCCTTGAGGAAACACTCACGAAAGACATGTCTCTGATATCTGATTACTGTAAAAAATGGAGACTAATCCCTAGCACTGCAAAAACAGTATCATCTGTTTTCCATCTACACCATGCCTTGGCCTCGCGTGAGCAGCTTGGTGATACGAGAATCCGGCATGAAGCCCAGCCAGTCTATCTTGGCGTTACTCTCGATTGCACCCTGTCATTTCACAAACATCTCATAAAAACTGCAGCAAAGGTGGGCGCGAGGAATAACATCATTGCAAGACTGGCCAGCTCCTCATGGGGCGCGAGTGCTTCCACACTACTATCATCCTCTCTGGCATTATGCTATTCCACTGCAGAATACTGTGCCCCAGTATGGTTCCGTAGCCCCCATGTCCACTTGGTCGACTCCAAATTATATTCCTCCATGAGGATCATTTCTGGAACCATCCGTTCCACCCCAGTTCCATGGCTGCCAGTTCTTAGCAACATTGCCCCGCCAGATATTCGTTGGGATGCGGCATCATCTAAGTTCATTTCCCATGTTTACGCTCGACCGGACCTGCCAATATACGCGGATATCTTCGCCCACCCTGTGCAATGCTTGACGTGTCGTCAACCAATCTGGTCCCCTACGCCTACACTGAACTTCTCTGTTCCAGACTCTTGGAAACAGTGTTGGCAGTCAGCTGAGGTAAAGAACAAACACCTCATCACAGACCCCTGCAAGCGTCCACCCGGCTTTGACCTAGCATGTTATGATTGGGCCCTCCTCAATCGCTATCGCTATTGAACAGGCCATGGCCGGTGCGGTGCTATGTTCCATCGCTGGGGAGCCAGAGACGACCCGAACTGCCCCTGCGGCTCCAGACAGACTATGACCCACATAGTCAATGACTGCCACCTCTCCAGATTCAAAGGAGGTCTTGAAACTTTACATCAGGCTCAACCTGATGCTGTTGACTGGCTACGGAAGAAGGGCAAACGCTAGAAGAAGAAGTCACTAATTCTTTTTTTGAATTGTTAAATATATTTTATTTATGTATTTTTATTGTCATTGTTAGTGATGTCATTGTGGTTGGATAGGACAGAGAGAAATGCAGAGAGGAGGGGAAGACAGAGGGACAGAGAAAGACAGACCTGCTTCACTGCCTGTGAAGCGACTCCCCTGCAGGTGGGGAGACGGGGCCTCAGACCAGTATCCTTATGCAGGTCCTTGCACTTTGCTTAGTCCTTAATTCTTTGCATTACTGTCTCACAAATCCATTTGTGGACAAATGAGTCTGAATAGTAGAACTGAGATCACATATCCATTCTCTATTGAACAAAATACCTTAAAAAAGAAATTTTATCTCAAGCCAGAGAGCTAGTTGAGGAGGCATGCCACCGACCCTGCCATAAGTACCATCCAAGTTCAAATTTCAACGCTATATGGGCTTGTGGCATCACCAGGGGGATTCCCATTGCTGTGGTATCTACCCTCTCTGGGACTGTCTCTGTGACTCTATCTGAGATGAAAACATATGGAAGATAGATGATAGAATATCCAGGAAGGACCTCAGCAAGCCAGGCCTTGCATTAATGCTATATAGGCTTATATTACTCATGGCATAATTATTCTGCATTGCCAGCAAAGAGCTATCAGGGATGGGTGTTAGTGGTGACACAGCTCAGGGGCCAAAGTGACTACCCATGGCCAATGAGTGTGTGATGTGAACGAGGGTGTGCATAATTTTCTGGTCACTGAAACTATGAAATCTGCTGAGGTTTCTGTCAGAACACTACTTAGAAAGGATCGAGAGATTTATCTTACCAGTAGTGCCAGTCTACACCAATTTCACCCTCTGGCTGTTCCCCTTATTAAACTGTTTTGTTGATATGAATTGACCTAAGATCCCTTTGGTTGATATTAATAGCAAACTAATAAAAGACAAGGGACACAAAAACAGGACTACAAGAACAACTCCCATCTTCAAAACCAAAATAGAGTCTTAAGTGATCTTTCATTGATCCTTATTTAGAGGTAAAGAGTCACTCCAACTATATTAGATAAAGATATGGATGCAGATATGAAATGGATCTGTATATAGATCAGCAACCTGAGAGAAGAAAACATGAGGGCTCATCTCTGAAAGAAGAGAGGGAGAGGGACAGGGAGGCAGAGAGAAGAGAGCAGAAGAGAAGAGAGGAGAGAGAGAGAGAAGAGAAGAAAGCAGAAGAGAAGAGAGGATATAGGAGAGAGGAGAGAGAGAGAGAGAGAAGTTCATCTCCCATTGAGAAAGAAAGGTTTTGCTACCACCAAAGATTTTAATACATAAAACTATCTAGTATGTAGAGTTTATATATTTCATCCTACTCTCACAGAAAAAAAAATAACAGAAAATGGAGGGGTCACGAAAAACAAAACAGTCAAAGGACCATGAAAATATGCAAGGATGGCTTCTATGGAGGACCGAAACAATAGGGTCAGAGAGACAGCTCACTGAGGAGAGTGAATGCTTAACCATGACTCAGCACAGGTTCAAAGCCCTAGAAGACATAGGCGTTGCCATGACACTGGAGGAAGCTGCTTGCCAGTCCTAGTTTGGGCACCAGATGCCAGGCTAGCCTCCCAGGTGGGAGAGAGATGACCAGGGACTCATGGCTGAGCTGGGAAGCAGTTCAATCTTTACTGACAAACGGGGATGCAGTCCAACAATCTAATCTCTATTCATTAGAAAATACTGTCCTTTATATCTTCTGAGGCGGAAGTGTTAGGAAGAGGAAGTACTTAGGATAGGGGGTAGAGAGAAGGAAAAAGCACATGAACCAGTGGGGATTAAACCAATGAAAACTATGATTATGTAAATAGACCACAGCGTTAAGCAATACAAGCAAACCTAATGTGATGATCAAAACAGAAGGTCTTATAATCAGAATTTAGAAGCAGACCAACAGCTGTTGTGCTATAGCACCTCCTCCTTGTCTCTCTATCTCAATGAAAAGGTGACTGAGAAGAGATAAAAGAGTCAGGAACAACCTTTGGGGAAAATCATGTAAATAAACTTGTACTGGTGATGATGTGAAGAAAAAGAAATGTTTTAAATTGTTCACTGGAATATAAACGGATCCAGCCCCTATGAAAAACAGTTTGAATATTCCTCCACATATTTAGGATACATTCACAATACAACTCAGAAATTCCTCTACTAGCTCTCATTTCAGAGATCACAAAACTCCCAAATAGAAATAGGCATACCCCTGTTCATCCCAGCACTGCACATCTTGAGTCAAGATTTAGAACCAACCTCAGTGTTCACTAACAGAAGAATAGATGAAGATGATTATTTATATGTGGCTCATATACAAATAATAATGATCCATCTAAGAAGAGATGAAATTTTATCTTTTGCTACACTTAAAAATAGCATTTGAACTGAGCATGAAACCCACACATCAGGTGTTATAAAGGTTTGAATTATATTTAGACAACATATTAATTGATTTGATTGCAAAGGAACTAGAAAGTCAAAGAGGTTTAGATTTATCACATCTGAAACATACATAAAGCTAAAATCTGTTACTTCAATTAAAAGAATATGGAGGGAGGCAGTGGCACACCTGATAAGTACACACATTACAGTGCACAAGGACCTGGGTTCAAGCCCCTAGCCTCCATTTACAGGGGGAAAGCTTCAAAAGTAGTAAAGCAGGACTGTGGGTGTTTCTCTGTCTCTCTCCCTCTCTCTCTCCCTGTTCCCTCTAAATTCCTCACTGTTCTATCAAGTAAAATGAAGTTCAAAAAATTAGAAAAATTTTAAAATAAAAAAATAGAAAATATAAAATTAACTCACACCATGAGTATAGAAATGCATTTATTTTTGTTATATTGGGGCCTAATAGCTTGCAGTATAGTTTTAACCTGTAGGGATAGTCTCTCATCTTTTCTTAATTGGTGTCTAAGATGCATACCAGGAGCCAGTGTCCCTTCATCCTGTGCCACGGACCACCACAGTGGATGAGCAGCAGGAGGGTCAGGGGTCTTGAAGGCAACCTCCCAGGTAGGTCAGGAGTCGGCACGAGGGAGAACAGATAGACACCACACTCTATTGTAAGGTGAATCTGGACTCATTTTAATAGTGAAACTGCATTAGTTTTTATACTTTTTTCAGGTTACATTCAGGTTGCCTAAACAACCAGCTCATAAGGAAGTAGCAATAAGCACTATAGTCTTGTGGCTTTTTTGGCAGGCTATATGTTACTCCCCTTTAACTGTAAAGAATGGTACAATGCTTAGTATCGTTCTGTTCTCAGGGGAGGTCATACCCAGAATTGTTTTAGACTTTTGCTGAGGGCTATTTCTATCATTAATCTTCTATGGGGGCATACAAATCTTTGCCTAGTCGTGGACCACTGCTCATCTAGGTCTGGTACAGTTTAACTATTAATCTTTCTTTGTTTCAATACGTCAACTTGTACCTGGGAGGCCTCAATCTCTGTATTCTTTCTTTGAGGGGCAGGTCATAACATGACTTCTTTTGTCTGTCTATGTTGACCCACCCTCTCCACTTTCATAATGTAACTTTCAAATATGCCCCTGTGAAAGGGAGAGGGGGTGCTTCTGACTCTCCATTTCCACCAGGCACTTCCAAAGCACTATTAATCAATTGTGACAGTATAATTGTTTGTAACAATAATGGGGGGAGAATGAGTCAACCCATTCTCGTCCTCCTGCCCAGCTTCCTTGAGGTCTGAATGCAGGTCCAGAGGAGATGACCCTGTCAGGCTCCCTGGTGTTTGGGTTGGGGGTGCCGCAATCCTGCCTCTCTCCCTCCTTCCCCAGAATCCTTTGTTTTCATGCAATAAACCACACCCAGTCCAAGTTTCACATCATGGCCTCCCTCATTGTTCTTTATTCCAGTCTCACGTATAAAAAATCATTTGGTATATAGACCACAATTTGCTCAACCATTCATCTGTTGTTGGATGAGTGGCTGAGCAAGTTGTGATATATGTATGTATATATATATATATATATATATATATATTACTCAGCTATTTAAAATGGTGATTTTATCATTTTCAACCCATCTTGGATGGAGCTTTAATAAATCATGTTAACTGACATAAATCAGAAACAGAAGGATGAATATGGGATGGTGTCACTCTCAGGCAGAAGTTGAAAAACAAGATCAGAAGAGAAAAGACAAATAGAACCTGAACTAGAGTTGGTGTATTGCACCAAAGGAAAAGACTCTGGTGGGTGGGGTGGAGAATACAGGTCCCAGAAAAGGATGACAGAGGACCTAGTAGGGGTGGTATTGTTCTGTGGAATACTGAGAAATGTTATGCATGTACAAACTATTGTATTTACTGTCAACTGTAAAACAATCCCCCAATAAAGAAAAAAAAATCATTTGCTATGGTTTGTACTCTTCCTGGAATGTCTCACTCAACATCATGCCTTTCAGTTCTGACCACGCCATTGCACATGAGCTGACCTCTTCATTCTAACAGCTGCATAGTAGTACTCTATTGTGTGTAGGTGCAGAACTTCCTTAGCCATCTATCTGTCCTTGGGCATATGGGTAGTTGCTAGGATCAAAGCTTTATAAAATAAGATAAAACCATCAAATATTTAGAGGATGACATAGGAAGAGCTCTCTTTCTTAAGTTTTTGCAACATCTTTATCAATCCAAATCAAATTGCAAGGAATGAAAAACCAGACATGAATCAATGAGGCTACATAAAACTGAAAAGCTTCTGGACAGTAGAAGGAATCACCACCATAGTAGAGCCCTTCTCCCCCCCCCCCATAGAGTGAGAGAAAATCTTTTTTTCTTTTCTTTTCTCTTTTATTTTTATTTGACGGGACAGAGAGAAATTGAAAGGAGAGGGTAGATAGAGAGGGGGAGAGAAAGATAAGACTCCTGCAGACCTGCTTCACTTCTCATGAATCATCCTTCCTGCCAGTGAGGAGTGGGGGCATGAATCTGATCCTTACCCATGGCGATAGGTGTGTTTCACTGAGTGTGCCACCATCCGACCCCCTGTGGAAGAAGATATTTATGTTATTCATCTGATAGAGTTCTGATAACTAAAATGAACAGAGAACTCAACAAACTCAATAATAAAAGAACAATCAAGATCATTGAAAAAAAATGTCTGGGTTGGGGGGCAGGCAAAGGGAAGGAAGACAAGGGCAAGGTCTCCACAGAAGAGATCCAAAGAGCCAACAGACATGAAAAAGTGCTTAAATTCACTGATAACCAGAGACCAGAGCAGTGCTAATGAAAATAGTTATTAGCTATGAGTTTATACCTGAGGGAATGCCATACATCAGAAAAGACAGACACAGTTTTTTGAACGGTTTTGGGGCAAAGAAACTTTCCTGCATGGCTGGTGGAGAGGTACTGCAGTCCAATCTCTGTGGAAACAGTCTGGAGATTAATCTAGAAATACACCTTATGATCCAGCCATCCCTCTCTGGAGATTTAGCCAAGGAAACCACAAGCTCCTATGGAAAAGACCTGTGCACAATAAATTGATTACAGCTAAATTCTAATTTAGCTTGGAAGAGGTACATTTTCTAAATCTACACCTACAAAATATTTAATCTTTAATTGATGATAGTTTATTTTATAATGTTGATATCCACTGAAAGGTCATTAGAAGATATCAAAATTGAGGGGGAAATGGATAGGACTTGGTGCTCCCAGTTGGATATACAAACATTACCATATGCAAGGAAGGACTTGGGTTCAAGGCCCTACTCCCAATCTGCAGGGGGAAGCTTTATTTGTGGTCAAGTAGGTCTGTAGATGTCTATTTTTCTCTCCTTTCTATCTTTCACTCCCCTTTCAATTTTTATTTGCCATATCAAATAAAATAAAGGAAAAAGAAAGAGGGGGGATAAGGAAGGAAGGAATGAAGGAAGATAGATAGATAGATGATAGATAGATAGATAGATAGATAGATAGATAGATAGATAGATAGAGAGATGGACCCTGGGAGCAGTGGATTTATATTCCTGGCAAGGAGCCCCAAAAATAACTCTGGTGACAATAAAAAAATAAAAAAAAATAAAGGAAGAAGTTTTACAAGTGGCGAAGGAATACTGCAAACATCTCTATTCCTCTCCACCTCCTTTTACTTTCTCACTTTATTCTCTGTCTATACCAAAAAGAAGAAGATGGAGAAGAAAAAGAAGGAGGAGGAGGAGGAGGAGTAGAAGATTGCCTGGCTAGCTTTTCGGGCAGAAGAGAGAGATGACCAGGGATTCATGGCTGAGTGGTACTCAGTTCAGTCTTTATTCATGTGGAACGCAGCACAATCTAAGCTATCTCTAATCATAATCTTGTCCTTATCTATCCTGAGGTGGAAGTATCAGGTCCGAAGAGAAGAGGATGTACGTAGGATAGGGGGTGGGGAGAAGGAAAAAGCGTACAAAACAATGAGGATTAAACCAATGCCCTGGAGGCAGGGTGGTGCCTAGTTAACAGTGGTTATGTAAATAGAACACAATGTTAAGCAGGGGGGATTAAGCCAATGAAACAGAAGGGGTCTTAGAAGCAGAATTTAGAAGCAGACCAACAGAAGATGAAGAAGAAGAAGAAGAAGAAGAAGAAGAAGAAGAAGAAGAAGAAGAAGAAGAAGAAGAAGAAGAAGGAGAAGAAGAGGGAGATAATGATAAAGGAAAAGGAGAAGGAGAAAAAGAAGAATTAGAAGAAGGAAAAAATAGGCATGTTGTGTAAATTAAGACAAGTTTCTTAAGTTCCTATGATCTGAATTTGATGATCTACAAAATGATTGTATTCAAGTATATACTTCACATGCTTGTACAGTACAAGATAATTATTCTATATAAAGCACTGTTCCTTGCTTGTCATTGCTTAAATAATATTAATTATTCAACAAGTAATACCAAACATTGATAAGTTCTAAAGTTCATGAGACTGATAATGGCTTCTATAATCTCTTATCTCTGATCAGCTACTACTTAAATCATTCTTGATACTCACTGGGCAGTTATCACTCTCAATCAATTTTTCACTTAATGAAACACAACAGACAGTGACAGATAGGGAATGATACTTGAGCATCAAAGTTTCCTCTATTCAGGCTCAGATCAGGATGGTTTGCATGAAAAAGTAGTGTGACATGCAGGAAAACTATCCTGCAGCCTCAATTTTTAAAAACATTATTCACAGGGACACTAACTGATAAGGATACTCTCCTATCACTTCTTTTCCAGTCCTTGTTTATCAGGGTTTTGAATTTCACAGACAGACAATTAAAAAAAAGTGTTGGAACTGCTATACATTTTTCATATTTATATTTTTCAATAAAAATGTTCACATGCAGATGGCCAACCCCCTGCATTTTCTTTATCTCTGTTGCTCCAAAAAGTGTCAGAGCATAAATGACAGTCAATTTAGTTTCTGTCAGTCTGAGCAGAATAAGTAGTAGGCATATATAAAATGTTTCTTGTTTATAGATCTTTGGAATTAAACCATTCCCTGCATAAATATAAAGATTACTTCCATGCAAAACAGCTAATGGACATTCTGTCATGGATGGTGATGTTACCAAATTGAGTTGGGAAAAATAACAAATTATTGAAATGTATTATATTGCTGAAGATGGATTACATATTCAGGTTCAGTTAAATTTCACCAAGAAACATGGCATTGTAATTCCTATGATAGTGGCTTTGTGTATAAGAACCATAATGTAATGTGGTGCATTTGCCTTTCATTTTTCTTAAACGAAATTAGTTAGTAAGCCCTATAGTGGAAAATGTAAAAAGAAAACAAAATTCTAGTAAGTTCAATTGTTTATTCAATTTAAATATACTCGGCACTCAAAAAATCAATATTGAAAACACTGTGATGATCCATTAGATTTTTATTGACCAAAACAAATTCAAGTAATAATGCAATGATATTAACAGATATGCAGAAAGAATCTTGTCTGACAGCATGAAAAGTTTAGCATATAGCTTCTCACTAAAAACAGTTGAAAATCATTCTAAAAGATCAAAACAGGGATCCAGGTGATGGCAAACACAGTTAAATACACACATTGCAGTGTGCAAAGTCCTAGGTTCAAGCCCTTGGTTCCCAACTGCAAGGGGAAAACTTCATGTGTGGTGAAGCAGGGCTTCAGGTATCTTCCTATCTATACCTGCCCCTCTCAATTTCTCTTTATCTCTATCCAATAATAAAATGAATAAAATATTTAAAAATAATATTTAAAGATTAAAAAATGCAAGCATTATAATTATAATGAAGCAACAACTATAAAAGTAAATTTACAACACTCACTCATAAAAATTACGAGTCTGATACTCAATCCAAGACCAGACCTTACTTCCTTTTATCTTATTTACATTCTTCTGTTTTTATATGAGTTTTATTTTTCTGAGATTTTATGAAAATTTGTAAAGGGTTATGTTTATAGATACAGAGAGCATTTAAATTAAGACTAAACATCCTTTAATCATCAAAACTTTCAAATAGAAGGGTATCGAATAGAAAGTCATCAACGTAGTAGAGGACATGTCCAAGAAATCTACCGTCAACATCACTTAATGGTGAGAGACTGAATATTTTCTCTCTTAGCCCCCAAATAACAAAAGTATAACCATTGTCACCATTATTGTTCAATATTGTGTTGTATGTTTTGGTCATAACAATTAGACAAGAAAAGGGGACACACAAAATTATAAAAGAAAATTTAAAGTGTCAACGTAATTTTAGATGACATGATACACATAGAAAATACAAAAGAACTTAATAGGGGTTGGCAGTGATGCATCCGGTTAAGCACACATAGTATCAACCACAAGGACAAGCAGCACAAAGATCCCAGTTCAATCCCCTGGTCCCCACCTGCAGGAGGAGCTTCACAAGTGGTGAAGTAGGTCTTCACAGTCTGCAGGTGTCTATCTTTGCTCTCTATCTGCCCATCCTCTCTGAATTCCTCTCTGTCTTATCAATAAAAAGTAAAAAGTGGACAAAAGAAATTAATTTAAACTCTTTATAAATTATTGGGCAAAAATAAGTTAGCAGACTAACATATTAGCATAAAATGTATGACATCTTTTTTATTCAGCCAAGCAATCATGAAGATAAATCAACATTATTATAATGACCATGCAACCCATAGAATATAAAGATTTAATGAAATCCCACGGTATTTTTTAAGTGTCTAAAAGAAAAACAAAACAAATAATAAAAAAAGACACACTTCAAATTATATGATCACGTACAGCTGCACAATAATCACAGCCATGTGATTATATCATAGAGCCAGAGGCAGGATAAGAAATGTCTCCATTGCAGGCACCAGAGAGCCTGAGTTCTATCACAGTAACATCATGAGCAAGAAGTGAGTGATCAGTTTTCCATGAAAGAAAGAGAAAAAAAAGGAGGAAGAAAGGGAGGGAAAAGAAAGTAATAAGGAGAGAGAAAGAAAAAAGGAAAATCTGGTTGTCATGCATAGAAGAATGAAAGAAAACTAACAACATACTTTACTATACATAAAAGTCATTTCAGAATGGACTGAAAACAGGGATGTTAGATCAGAAAACATAAAATGTATAGAAGAAAATGTAATAGAACTTTCCATGTTTGTGTCTGAAATATCTTCAGAAACTTGAATACAACAACAAGGAAATTAAAACAAAACTAGATTGATGGGGCAACATTAAATTAAAAATACTTCTTCACAACAAAATAAACTATAACCCAAACAAAAACATGTCCTGATGAATGGGCGAGTATTTTTACACATTTTACATGAGACACTGGTTTTATAATAAAAATATATAAATAATTTTTAAAAAACTGAGGGGCTGGGTGGTAGCACACCTGGTTCAACCCTCATGTTATGAAGTACAAAGACCCAGGTTCAAGCCTCCAGTTCCCACCTGCAGGGGGAAAGCTTTGTGAGTGGTGAAGCAGAGTTGCAGATGCCTCTTTCTCTCTTCCTCTCTATCTCCCCCTTTCCTCTCAATTTCTGACTATCTGTACTCAATAAATAAATAAGATACTATTTTTAAAAATAATTTATAAAACTCAGCAGCAGAAAAAAAACAAAAAATAACAACTTTAAAAAAATACTTTATAATTTTACTTTAATGAAGAGAAAGATATAGAGAGACCCAGTGCACCACAGCATGACACTGCCCACTACTTCCTATGTCTCTACCCAAAGAACACAAAAGCACATATTCTAAAGTACATCTATATGAAAATATGTTTTTTTTCTAAACTTTAGAAACAACCAAAACATTCAACACCAGATGAATGGCTAGGAGACTAGGAAATTTGCTTTTGTACACACAGTAGAGAAACGATAAACAAAAAGAGAGAGAGAGAGAGAGGAGAAATTAGAAGATGAAAAGTCTATAAAGTCTATTAGGTATGATTTAGCTCAGTAGACCCAAGAAATGGAAAGGGCTGAGGTGGAAGGTTGTTTCAAGTGGGGCCTGGAAATTGTGTCCTTTCATGGAGAAAGACGATAAGGTGGTGGAGGCAGTGGCTTGATAACAATTATCATGAGAAGATGAGAAACTGTAACCATGTGAAACCAGCAGTCTTTTATTGGCTTGCTTTTCCCACAGAGAAGCTGAATGGTCCTACTGAAGATATCCACTGAGAACCTGGTAGCATAGTTCAAGGTATACAACAATATATGCAAAAACGTGAATTTAGGGGAAAACGATCTATCAGTGGTGTAAAAGAGAACATTCAGTAAAAGGGAATAGTATTAAATGTCAAAAACTATCGTCTGTCTCCCTTGATTTGTGTGGCATTGTCAGGCTGGTGATGCAGGGTCCAAAACATTACTGAGAAATACAAGTTACTGTCCATGAGAGCCTAGAATTAATCTCACTAAACATGTATGCCTGCAAAAGTTGAATTTAGGCCCTGTTTTTGAGCACACATTTTCTTTAAATATTTATTTATTTAGTATTGGATAGAGATGGAGAAAATGAGAGGGGAGGATAGAGGGGACAGAGACAGAGATGCCTGAAACACTGTTTCACCAGTTGTGAAGCTTTCTGCCTGCAGGTGGGGAAAAAGGGCTTGAACCCGGGGTCCTTGCACACAGGAATGTGTGTGGTCATAAGCAGATACAGCACTATCTGGGCCCTCATCACATGTTCACAAGATGTCATAGTTTCAAATTATGGCTTATTCCATCCGTGAGGCAGACAGTAGGGATGTGAGCTAACAGTTTAGACTCCTAAACATCCTATGTCTCATCTCAGAATATTTATGGCCTCTATAAACCACTCTTTTTTCCTCTTCTCTACCAGGAGCAGAAACTTAATCCTTAATCATGGCGGGGGGTTGGGGGGGTGGGAGGTGCTTCCCAAGATTTGTTTTCCCCAATGTCCATGTTGGGGGCATTGAACACAACACACTAAGTACAGAGTCTTGTAGGCACTGAGTCATATGGTCAGTATTCATTAAGCCTGGAATTACCAGGCAGCTAGTTTGAATGTTCCACTTCTTCTAGCGTTTGCCCTTCTTCCGTAGCCAGTCAACAGCGTCAGGTTGAGCCTGATGTAAAGTTTCGAGTAACACCTGAGTAACAGAGTACCTCAAATGGACAAATGTGACATTTTGTCTTGGCCTGATGTTGTACCTGAAGTATAGAACACTAAGTACCCAGGACTTAAGACTGGGGATGTCCTGGGTTTAATTCCAAGATCCAGAGCTAGGCAGTGCCCTGTTCAAAAACAATGGCTGTGTTTGTCTATTTATATCTGCTGGAGTTTCTTCTGTGTTTGAGATGCAAAACTACCACTTTTTTTCTGTTCCCAAATCATATAACATAGCAGGGGTTGATATTCTTTAAAGCACATTTTGTTAAATGAACAAATATTTCTTGAATACATAAATATGTCTACAGGTATGTGAATAAATGGCATAGAGAAATTGTGAAATGTCCCTCTTATGATCTCATCTAGAAATACACAAATACCATGACATTTACATTCTGTTAGTCAAATTACAATCTCATACCTATTGTGAGCCCAAGAAAAATAGAGTCCTGTCCTATACAGAAAATGAATTAGCACTGGAAGATGACACTGACTTCCTTTCCAGTGGATTCAGAAAACCAAGCATGTCTGCACATTTCAGCAAGTGTTTTCTTTAGCTACAAGAAGTGCAAGTTATTTTCTAATTCACCAGGATATTTCTCATCAAGTTTATGGTGCATGGTAAATATACAATGTGCAGATGTTTGAGTTAATTTTATTAGGGATAAATTCATATGCTTACAAAGGTCTAAACATTTTCATTTTTAGTGTCTGGTTTCATGTCCAAGAAAATGACCTATTTAAAGGTGAATAAATAACTTAGAAATAAAAAATAATTGCATGAATGAAGCAATTATGTAGAAGAGCTGGAGCATATCTAGCCAAATTGAAGTAATAAGAGAGTTCACACCCCTTCTCTATATGTTTATACACAAGAATAAATTAAATACAGGCAAAATTATATGACTTAAAGCAATCTGCTTCACTGTGCCTCCCTATTCCACTACACATCATGGTCTTGCAGTAGATTGTTGTGATTCGTAATTCAGTGTTCTTAATTTTTTTCATCATAGTCAACTTTGCAACATGAAAAATTAGAAAACTAGATAGTCTGTTAAAAGTCTGAGTGAGGTGCTGCACCTGGTTGAGCACACATGTTGTAATGAGCAATGACCCAGGTAAGAGCCCCCAGTCTCCACCTGCAGGGGAAAAGTTTTGCAAGTGGTGAAGGGCTATATTTGTCTCTTTGTCTCTTTCCCTCCCCTCTCGACTTCCAGATGTCTCTATAGAATAAATAAAGATAATGAAAAAAAAAAGTATCTGAGTGAATGTTTTGAAAAGAAATCAATGTAGCCAAATGACATTGAAAGATATTCATCACTCTGGAAATACCTGGAGTTTTACAAACCCATTGATGGGATTCCTCAAGTTCTACATCTATTTTTTTATTTTTGAAATAGTTTTTATTCATCAGGGAAAGCAAGTGCAATGCACACTTTTTAAAATCTCCTATGGAGAGTAGCAGCAGCTGTGTTTCTTTCCTCTCCTCTCCTCTCCTCTCCTCTCCTCTCCTCTCCTCTCCTCTCCTCTCCTCTCCTCTCCTCTCCTCTCCTCTCCTCTCCTCTCCTCTCCCCTCCTCTCCCCTCCCCTCCCCTCCCCTCCCCTCCCCTCCCCTCCTCTCCCCTCTCCTCTCCTCTTTTTACCTTTCCTCTCCCTGGTCACCTAGGAATATCAAAGGAGATTACCTGGGACCACAGAAAGACAGGATCAGAATGACTTTGCACCAGTGAGTGCAAACACATGTGGCTTGTGAACATAAAGAAGTCTAAGGAGAGATTCCTGGGGCTAAAGCTAATATCTACAACCCTGAGGCCAGTGATACTCTGGCAGTTTCCTGGTTGAGGCACCAACTCCAGTCTGTTTTACCAACAAGAAACAAACAAACAAAAAATGCTGAAGGGAGGAGAGGGCTCCCTTAAGGCTCAAGGAATGCAACTATGAATTCCCATTGCTTCTGCACATTGGAGGATGGAACAGCAGTGGGAGGCCCTGTGCTGACACTGTGGGCAGAGAACTGGCCAGGAAACTCAGGAGATGATCTACACCCTGGGAAGGCTAGAGGTGAGATTGCATAGTGGGAGCCTTTCCACATTGTTCTGCTGATGAATTGGGAGACATGGTGAATAACTGCCAAAGAACCCACAAAGTATAAAAGGGATTTGTTTGGAAACTCACAGGGCCAAGTAGTGCTTCCACCTTGACACTGGCAGCTGGGAGAGAAGCTGAATTGAGCTCAGCTTTGGATCCTCAGGCAATGGGAGTCTGTTTGCATAGCCACTGTGCTATCTCTTCCCCACCATTATTTATCTGTTGGTCAGGAGTGAGTAATTAAGCTAAAAAAATGACTTGTAGTTAAAAAGCCCTCAGGCTCCCATAGCCTATAGGGAAGAAAAAGCATAAGAGAGGCTATAACCAGCCATTGTGCTTCAAATCAGGGATTGAGATAACATTGAAACAATGGCTAATTTCCACAACTGTGAACTCTTTTGGTACCTTACTTAAACACAGGTCAATCCATGCAAGAGTGATCAGTGAATTGAGACATACAGAGAGAGACCTTATACCACACTATATACAATGGTTAAACCAAGATAAAACATTGAAGAAATGAACCAGGACAAAAGCCCCCCCCCCCCCAAAGGTAAATGCACTTCACAATAAGGGGGAGGGGGATTCAGGTCCTGAGTCATGATGGCAGAGGACCTAGTGGGGGTTGCTTTGTTCTGTGGAAAACTGAGGCATGTTATATATATATAAACTGTTGTATTTACTGTGGACAGTAAAACACTAATTCCCCAATAAAAAATAAATGTATAAAAAAGAAAAAAATATCCTGTGAGTCATTGTTCTGGGTTATATTTGCCTACACTCATTAAAGTAAAAACAAAACAAAACAAACAAAAAAAAGAAATGAAACTATGTATCCTGAATATATCACTTACTAGCAAAGAACTGGCCAATTTTATCTGACACTGTGGTCTCATTTTTCTTTCTTTAAAAATATGGATTGTGCTACCATAAATTGTCCTGCTATGAGAATAGGTGTGCATAGACATCTTAGCATGGGCTTGTTTGTTTTATTTGGATATGTCCTCAGGATATCAATTGATAACTTATAGGATAGATTCATTTCTAGTGTTCTGAGAATTCTCTGGACTCTTTTCCACAGAAGTAGGACCAAACTGAATTCCCACTAGCAGTGTAGAAGTGTCCTTTTATCTCCACATACTTTTGGCATTAGTTGTTATTGCCACTTCTGATGTATGACATTCTCATAGTTGTCAAATGGTATCTCATTTTATTTGCATAGTTGTCAAATGGTATCTCATTTTACTTGCATTTTGTACTAGTGATTTAACAGTGAGCAAGAAGATTGTGGGATAAGGGGTACAGTTTCATCAATTCCCACTACAAGAGTTCCATATCACATCCCCTCTATTGGAAGTTTCCCTATTGTTTATATCTTTTAAATCTTTAATTACTTAATGGATAGAAGTAGTCAGAAATTGAGAAGTAACAAGGTGATAGGGAGAGAGACAGAGAGACACCTGCATCACTGCTTCACCACTTGTGAAACTTTCCTTCTGCAGGTGGGGGTGTGGGGGCTAGAACCTGGCTCCTTGCACACTGTAACATGTGCCTTTAAGCAGGTGTGCCACCGCCTGGCCCCAATTTAACCAAAGTTCTTCATGGGGTGCAGAAGATGTGAGCTCTGGCTTCTGTAACTGCCTCTCCACTGGACATGGGTGTTGGGAGGTGGATCCACACCCCCAGCCTGCTTCTTTCCTTCCCTAGTGGGGGAGGGCTCTGGGGACGGGAGGTTCCAGGACACATTGGTGAGGTTGTCTGCCCAGGGAAGTCAGGTGGTGGTGCACCTGGTTGAGCATACATGTTACAATGTGCAAGAACCCAGGTTGGAGCCCCTGGCGCCCACCTGCAAGGAGGAAGCTTCTCTGTTTCTCTCCCTCTCTATCTCATCCTTCCCTCTCAATTTCTTCTCTCTAACCAATAAACAAATAAAGAAAATAAAAAAAGAAGTTGAAAAAGGAGACTGACTTGAAGAACTACTTGGAATATAAGATATATAATGAACTGCATATGTAACCTCTGAGTTACTACCATGAATCAGCCTTTGTAACACCCTTCCTGCCTGCAGTTTGTGGGAAAGTGAACTAGGGTAGTCATTCTGGAAAACAGAATGAGATTCTGAGAAATAAAAAAAAAAAAAAAAGGAAATAGATTTATCACATGACACGTCAAGTCCACTTCTATTGGTAGCTATTTGGGTAATATAAGAACAGCAGTTCAAAAGGATGTGTTCATATGCACATACAATAATTAAAAAGACTTTGGGTGTGGCTCAGTGTGAGGTTAAACAATTGGAGATTAAGAAATCTCTGATTGTTACAGTACATTGGTGCATAACGGTATCTAATTAGGCACTCAGAACAGCTAATGGGACAGATAGCCTAGTGCAGGCTCATGAATCCATAAGTTAGTCACCAAAGTTTGGCTACACATGTTCAGTCTCCTGAAGAGGGAGTATGAACGGGTCCTAGGTGAAGAAGGCGTTTGGGAAAGAGCTGCAGCTGAGCTCACAGGAACAGAGAGCCTGGGGATTTATGGCAGGCTTGTGCTTGAATCACTTGTTTTCAGTAAATTCCTCAGTTTGCAGTCAGCCTCATGTTAATTACATCCCGGTCCCCAACATGCTCAGGAAGCATGGAGTCTGTGAGTATGTCCCAACAAGTATTCAATGTGGCACTATTAGCAGTAGTAGTCAAGATACGGAATTGTACAGGAAATATAGTATACTTGCAAGTGGTTGTATGTCATTGATTTTTACACTCCAAAGGAACATGCACTTTGCTTTCTTTCCTGTGATTATTTGTTAAGGAATACCATAATCACTCACTCCTTAGTGGAACCAATGAATTTGAATCAAAGGATGAAATTAGTTGGTCCAGTTTTAGATGCTGAATTTCTGAAGTCTGTCACCTTTCTTAATATATCCCATAAGGTATAATTTCTCTGACTAAATTGATTTTCTTTTGTTCTGAAACACCAGTTTTCATTTCTCTTTTTTTTTCCCCAGAAAATCATAGTACTTCCTATTCTGACTTTAGAGGTATCTACCAAAATTTCTATGTTCCCTGGACATATCTGAAATTAAAATAGTTTTCTCCTTTACAAAGGTACACAATCAATACAAATACACACATGCGTGCGCATGCACACACACACACATCAATCAGTGTCTAATTTGTTGGGGTTTCCAATCTCTTTTAGTACATAAATATGTCACCAGATGGGGTTGGCACATTCTTCCTCGGGTTAGTCAATGTTCACTTAGCTGTAGCTTTTAAGTGTTTTTTTTTTGTTGTTGTTTGTTTGTTTTTCCCATGTTTTGTGTCATTAAGAATTTTGCTTTTAGTGAATAATATTGAATGACATTATAAATCTTATAGCAGATGATAAAATAAAACAACCCTTAACCCCAAACATACTCTATTCAAACTCCTGGAAATATTCTCATAAATGGTGAGTCACACTGAGGTACCAGAATCATTTGCAATTGTTCTGTGTCAAAATATAAAGCATAATGCATTGTGGGGTTTACTGTCTCTAATTATATTTAGTCTTCACTGGCATCTGAGACTAGATTCTCTTAATTCTGAGAACCAGTGTGGACAGAGGACCTGCACAGACTCTGGAGCAGATGACTGACTTTAGATCTCACTACATTCACTTAATGAACTGTTTGACAAACACTGGATGTTTCCACATCTCTACGAATCGATTTATTTCTTTATTTAAACAAGATTATGTAAGCAGCTATAGCTTAGGACTACATTGTACAAATAACTGAGTTCACACACATGAAATGTAAGTTATTTCCTCATACACAGAGAGGGCTCAATAATGTACAGAATATTGTCGAAACAGTGATCTTATAAGATTCATTTTGTGTAAGAAAGTCCATTGACATCAGTCACTGAAATATAATCAAAATTGTGATTTTATCTTTCAAAATGGTGTAAGAGAAAAATAAATGGACATAAAAAGAATAAGTGAGGGGGTCGGGCGGTGGCGCAGTGGGTTAAGCATATGTGGTGCAAAGCGCAGGGACCAGCATAAGAATACCGATTCCAGCCCCAGGCTCCCCACATGCAGGGGAGTCGCTTCACAGGCGGTGAAGCAGGTCTGCAGGTGTCTATCTTTCTCTCCCCCTCTCTGTCTTCCCCTCCTCTCTCCAGTTCTCTCTGTCCTATCCAACAACAAGCAACATCAACAATGGTAATAATAATAACCACAATGAGGCTACAACAAGGGCAACAAAAGGGGAAAAAATGGCCTCCAGGAGTGGTGGATTCATGGTGCAGGCACCGAGCCCAGCAATAACCCTGAGGGGAAAGAAAAAAAAAGAATAAATGAAATTTATATATGATTAATTATGTTTTATTTTATTTTCTATTTTTCATTTTTTTTATTTGTGTGGAGTCGGGAGGTACCTGCAGAGGGTTAAGTGCACTTGATGCAAAGCCCAAGAACTGGCAAAAGGATCCCTGTTGCAGACCTCGGCTCCCCATCTTCAGCGGAGTCACTTTACAGGTGGTGAAGCAGGTCTGCTGGTGTCTGTCTTTCTCTCCCCCTTTCAGTCTTCCCCTCCTCTCTCCAATTTTCTCTGTCTTATTCAACAAGGACATTAATAACTACAACAACAAGCAACAAGGGCAACAACAGGGAAATAAATAAATAATATAAAAATCAAAAATATATTTGTGATTTAATATTGATTTTCAAAATTATGAGATAATATGGTTATAATTCCACACCATTCCCAACACATGAGTTCTGGGCCCCCAGTTCCTCCAGTGGAAACAGCAAGGTCACATATATGAGTTGACTATTATTTCTGTAACTATCAATATTTTTGTATATTTGCCCATATTTCTATGGCCCTGCCTTCTTTTCCTTTCTAAGTCACACCTATCTCAGGGTTCTGAGAGAGTTGGAGTTTAGAACCCTTTGGTCATCTTCCCTGAACATTTATTTTTATTTTTAGGTTTTGAGTTTTATTAGAACACTAGGAAACATATGCAAAAACAAAGTTCTTAATAGCTATGGCTTTGAAGAGCACAATGTGGTAAAACCTATTAAATTTTTATAAGGATCAAAAAGAACAGAGTTGAGACATGTTGCCTGAATGTCATTTTCTACAACATGAACAGGACAAGTGCAAATAAGAAGCAGACCAAGAGTGCAGTCATTGGTTTGGTCTTTTTATTACTTGCATTATGAAACCTGGGAGAACACGGGTCCATACAAGCACTCCATTTTCATGATTACAATCCTATTCAACTTGAATGATTTTCAGGTGAAGCTTGAACCAACTAGGCTAAAAAAGAAAATCACTTGTCCAGCTGTTATCTTTCAAGAGTTTTGTTTTTTCTTTACCAGAGCACTATTCAGCTCTGGCTTATGGATGGTGTGAGATATTGAACCTGGGACTTGAGAGCCTCAGGCATGAAAGTCTCTTTGCATAACCATGATGCTATACCCCCACCCAAGAGTTTTTATAGCTAGAATACTATGAATAAATCAAAGCAACATCATCTCCAGTGGTACTAGAAGGGATAATGGGACTCTAAAAGATGTATTCTCTTACAAAGAATTTGTTTGGTCTCACGGGAGTTTTAGTCTAGCTAATACCACGTAGTATTAAGAAGGCACTACCTATTAGTGAGAGAGAAAATCTACCTGTACACAGAACTCTGAACCTTTCAAAATCATCTTCAGAAAAATTCTTAGAAAGCAAAGACCAAACAGAATCCTAACTCTCAAGGTGATGACATAAGCATAACTAACCCAAAAAGTAACTTTTAGTTAACTCATCTGATAAATGCTAGAAAACAAATTCCCACCAGTTCAGTTTTAAATAGATAAAACTTCATCTTCCCTTAACATTTCTTCCCCTCTGGGAGATTGGACCAAAGTTATTTTGGGTGTGTAGAAGGTGAGAGTTCTGGCTTCTCTAATTGCTTCTCTGCTGGGCATGGACCTTGGATCCACACCCCCAGCCTGTCTCTCTCTCTCTTTCCCTAGGAGGGCAGGGCTCTGGAGAGGTGAGGTTGCAGAACACTTGGGTGAGGTTATCTGCCCAGGGAAGTCAGGATGGAATCAAAATATCACCCTCAACTTGGTGACTGAAAGGCAGTAAGATATTAAACAGAGGGGTTAGTGTGTGTGTGTGTGTGGGGGGGGGGTTGGGAGGTGTGGTCATGTAATAACTAGGATCAAATCACCAATCACCTCTCCTCGCAAATCAACAAATAAAAAAGAGAGACCCACCTGAAGCCATAATCTGTATCCCAAAGATCTGCAGCCTCTGGTGAGTGTTCACCTGTGTTCGGGGTAAAAAGGGACTTAGATAGAAGAGTAGTCAGGTCAGATTAGAGCTGCCAGTGGAAAGGAACTGAAATGTTCCATTTTGGACCGTTTACTTTAAGCACAGCAAACAGAGAAGGCTGTTCCTAGTGCCAGCATAAAAGAGAAAGGGGCTTCAGTCTCTCAATCTTTGACGCAAGGGGTTTTAGCCTTCTAAATTTAAGGCAAGGACACAACATAAAACAGTATTTGTGACCACAAGACAGCCTAAAGAACTACTCACCCACCCCATCTAACCCATCACAGATCATACAATCAAGAGAAGTCTGGAGATCACTGTAGCACCACCTGTAACACTGTAGCACCATCAGTAACCAGCACAAGGTAGCAGCAGCTGAGTCTCTCTACTCCACCAGGTCAACTACCAATAACAAAGAACATCAATACCCTTCCCAGCACCAAAGATCCCTGCCCCCACCTCAATTCTTCTTCTTCTAGCATTTGCCCTTCTTCCATAGCCAGTCAACAGCATCAGGTTGAGCCTGATGTCAAGTTTCGAGACTTCCTTTGAATCTGGAGAGGTGGCAGTCATTGACTATGTGGGTCATAGTCTGTCTCAATGAAGCTGAATATCTACTCTCCGCCTCCCCAGAGATTTTTACTTTGG
The DNA here is from genome assembly GCF_950295315.1 of Erinaceus europaeus. NCBI lineage: Eukaryota > Metazoa > Chordata > Mammalia > Eulipotyphla > Erinaceidae > Erinaceus > Erinaceus europaeus. The sequence continues at coordinate 2,897,146 of NC_080164.1, read as the reverse complement.
TGCCCTACTCCAAACTCTGTCACATCTTGTTTTGAGTTTCCCTTTCTGTTCTTCTTTTTCAGCTTCTGTTTATGAGTGGGATCATCCCATACTGATCTTTATCTTTCTAATTTAGCTCACTTAACATAATTCCTTCTAGCTTCATCCAAGATGGGTCAGAGAATGTGGGTTCATTGTTCTTCAGAACTGAATAGTATTTCATTGTGTATTTATACCACAGCTTTCTCAGGCACTCATCTGTTGTTGAGAACCTGGCTAGCTTACAGGTTTTAGCAATTACAAATTGGGCTGCTATGAACATAGGTGTAGACATATCTTTCTGGTTGAGTGTTATGGAGTCCTTGGGATATATCTCTAGGAAAGGTATTATTGTGACCCTCATTGGCGAGTCCTAGACCTCCAATAGATCCCTCTCTCCACTGTCCCTGGCCATCTCCATCAGGAAAAAAATAATGGACGCTTTTTGGGGCCCCAATAGGCCTTTCCTTTAAGGTGGATCTACAATGGCAGAGAATGTTCCATCTTCCAAAGGGAGGCTGGATAACATACTCTACCTACAACCTGAGAAAGATGGGTCCTGAAATTGGGGCAACTTGAAACATCCCACTCATGATCACAGAATGCGAGAACAGACCTACAGGAATGCAAAGGTTATATAGGCCCCCATGCCGATTTATTATTTAATAAAACTTAAAAAATGATGTTGAAAAACAACATCAGAAGGGAAAACTCTAAGCAGAACTTGAACTGGGTTTGGTGTATTGCATCAAAGGAAAAGACTGTGTTGTGGGGGTGGGGGTTCAAGTCCTGGAACTTGATGGCAGAGGAGGACCTAGAGGGGGTTATATGTTTTGTGGAAATGTTATGCATGTACAAACTATTTTAGTGTTGACTGTAAACCGTGAATCCCCCATTAAAAGTTTTAAGAATATACTAAACATGGCAAAAGTTTAATAAACAGCAATCCAAAGGTAGTAACAGAACAGATGAGAATAGGAATCTTAGGGTTGTAAGAAGCTAGGAAGTCTATATTAGATATATCCTAGGAGCCCATTACTTTGGTGTATTTTGCCTGAACTTGATAGCAAAGATGTAGCAGACTAAAAATATTGTCTGTGAAGATTGCGTCAGAGTTCAGAATAGAGCTTGAAAGCAGAATTAGGACAGAAAATAGATCCTGCAGGTGAAGAAAGTAGTCTTCTTTTCTTTTCTTCTTCTTTTTTTTTTGGATTTAAGATTTATTTATTTTTTATTTATGAAAAGGAAACATTGACAAAACCATAGGGGTTTTGAGAGGGGTACAACTCCACACAATTCCCTGCCAAGAGCCATTTCTCTGCTTGATAGAAGATAAGCTTTGAAACAATGGAAGCCCTCGAGACAAGTTTTTTTTAAAATAATATTTTAATAACAACTACAACAATAAAACAAGGGAAAATAAATAAATATTAAATAATAATAATATGTTAATATCAAAACAACTGGATGAAGCAAATGAGGTAACAAATGTTACACTGTTGAAATTTTTTTTCTATATATATTTTTAATTTTTTATTTAAGAAAGGATTAATGAACAAAAACATAAGGTAGGAGGGGTACAACTCCAAGTTTCTATTTCCCCGCAGATAGGCCATTTATCAGAAATCAGGTGACACACTACATAGTTATAGTAACAAACATGGTTTCAGCTATGTATGTTGCAAGGGACATTCCACCCTGATAATTGCTCCCCCTCCTCCTCCTCCTCCACTCCCCCTTCCCCAAAGCCTTATAATGCCTGTAAACACAATAAAATTTTGCAGCTTGATCAGAATCCTGTCTTGCTGTCATTTCTTGTGTCTCCTGTTCCTTTCATTCCAGGTTCTTGGGTTCCTAGACCCTGTTCACGCCCCGCTGACTGGGGCAATTCCCACATCCAGAACTCTGTATCTCATCTGCTCCCCTGACAACTTTCCTATTCTTTATCCCTCTGGGAGTATGGACCCAAGGTCATTGTGGGGTGCAGATGGTGGAAGGTCTGGCTTCTGTAATTGCTTCCCTGCTGAACATGGGCGTTGACAGGCGGATCTATACTCCCAGCCTGCCTCTCTCTTTCCCTAGTGGGGTGGGGCTCTGGGGAAGCAGAGCTCCGGGACACATTGTTGGGGTTGTCTGTCCAGGGAAGTCTGGTTGGCATCATGCTAGCATCTGCAACCTAGTGGCTGAGAAGAGAAATAACATACAAAGCCAAACAAATTGTAATAAATCATGAACCTAAAGCCTGGAATAGTGCAGATGAAGAGTTGGGAGCCCCTCCATTTTGTAGACAGCTAGTAGGCATATTCTAGTTATATTCCAAAGGGCCTGAGGCTATACTAGTTTTTTTTTTTTTCCTGAGCCTGAAATCTAATATGCAGATAGATCCAAGTTATTGTCTGGGGAGATGATTTCATGGCTGGAAAAAGGAAAAGAAAGCTGGATCAGGGAAGAGAATACCTCCCAAATATGGGAAAGGGGTATAAAAATTGTTGACTATAAACTCCACCAATTTGATGTGATCTAGGGCCCATATTCAGCTTAGGAGCCTGTGTGACCTCTGCATCCCTGTAGATCTGAGCTCACATTCTGTGGTCATGAGTAGGAACATTCCAAGCTGACATAAGTTAGAAAGATAAAGATGAATCTGGGATGATCCCACTCATAAACAGAAGTTGAGAAAAAGAACAGAACCGGAAACTAAAAGCAGGATTTGACTAAATTTGGAGTAGGGCACCAAAGTAAAAATGCTGGGTTGAGAGTGAGGGTGGATGTTTCGCTTTACAGGGCAGGGATGGGGTGAGGGGTTGGACGGGACACAGTCTTTTGGTAGTGGGAATGGTGTTTATTTACACTCCTATTAATTTGTAGTCATATAAATCACTATTTAATTAATATGAGAGGGGACAGTTGACTGAACGTCTCAAACTCTTTTAATATCTTGGTTTCTAAGCCTGGGCCCAGAATCAGCACATGGGAGCCCAGAAACACTTGCAGAAGGGCCTCCCACAACAGCCCCACTACATCTCTCTACCCCTTTCTACTCACTGATCTTTCTTTCTTTTTTTAATATTTTTTTATTCATTTATAAAAAAGGAAACACTGGGGAGTCGGTCTGTAGCACAGCGGGTTAAGCGCAGGTGGCACAAAGTGCAAGGACCAGACTGTAAGGATCCGGGTTCGAGCCCCCGGCTCCCCACCTGCAGGGGAGTCACTTCACAGGCGGTGAAGCAGGTCTGCAGGTGTCTGTCTTTCTCTCCTCCTCTCTATCTTCCCCTCCTCTCTCCATTTCTCTCTGTCCTATCCAACAACGACGACATCAATAACAAAAACAATTAAAACTGCAACAAAAGAGAATAAATAAATAAAAAATTTTAAAAAGGAAACACTGATAAAACCTTAGATGGAGAGGGCTACAACTCCACACAGTTCCCACCAGCAGAACTCCATATCCCATCCCCTCCCCTGATAGCTTTCCTAACAGCTTTCTGATGCCATCAACAGTTGACTCATGGCTTTTTGTCTAGCTTCTTACATTTTTTATAAGAATAGTGTTCCCTTTCAAGCTACTCTATCATACTCAGAAAGAAAAAAAAAAGTTTATTTACAAGATGGGAAGACAAAGACATATTTAGTCATATGTTCAAACGTGTGCATCATAGTTACACAGACTTGTTTTCAATTACACGTCATTTATATAAAAAAAGCTAATGTTAAAAAATAGATTTTCAGGAGTTAGGCGGTAACGCAGTGGGTTAAGTGCACCGTGGCTTAAGAATCCCAGTTCGAGCCCTGGGTTCGAGCCCCTGGCTCCCCACCTGCTGGGGAATCTCTTTACAGGCTGTGAAGCAGGTCTTCAGGTGTCTGTCTTTCTCTTCTCCTCTCTGTCTTCCCCTCCTCTCTCCATTTCTCTCTGTCCTATCCAACAACGACATCAATAACAACAACAATAATATCTACAACAATAAAACTAGGGCAACAAAAGGGAATAAATAAATATAAAAATATCTAAAAAAATTAAAAAGTAGATTATCAAATTGATGTACAAAGCCCCATAATTTACTTTGTACTTTTGAAAATGTAAACTGAACATTGCATTGAAGCTTTACTGCTACAAGCTCTTCTTATTTATTTATTTATTTATTCATCTGTTTATTAAAAACAGAGAGAAGATCCAAAAGACTAACAAACATATTTAAAACTGCTCCAGGTCGCTGACCGTCAGAGAAATGCAAATAAAGACAACACTGAGATACCACCTCACCCCTGTGAGAATGGCCTACATCAAAAAGGACAGGAGCAACAAATGCTGGAGAGGCTGTGGGGACAGAGAAACCCTTCTGCACTGCTGCTGGGAATGTAAATTGGTCCAGCCTCTGTGGAGAACAGTCTGGAGAACTCTCACAAGCTCTTCTTGAAGCCATCTTTACTGATGCATGTGTATTCTCCTCTGAATTCACTTTGCCTTGTTAAACTTGAGAACACATTGAAAGAAAGGTATGAACCAGTGGGTGAAATATCAGAAATAAGCATGCAGTTAATACTTCGTAGTACCTTTTATGTGTCATTTTATACTTTTGAGATTGCAGTGTAGATGCTGCTTTTTAATAGTGAGAGGAAATTCTTATAAAAATATCATTCCAAACTTATAGATTAGCAAGTTTAATTTTTTTCTCTTAACTATGTGCAGACTACTCTGTTACATCTTTCAGCTGATGAAAGAAATGAAAATTAAATATAATTTATAAATTAATTTAGAATATTGTTTAAAAATTTTATATTTATATATTCCCTTTTGTTGCCCTTGTTGTTTTATTGTTGTAGTTATTATTGTTGTTGGTGTCATTATCGTTGTTGGATAGGACAAAAAAAATAGAGAGAGGAGGGGAAGACAGAGAGAAGAAGGGGAAGACAGAGAGGGGGAGAGAAAGATGACGGACACCTGCAGACCTGCTTCACCGCCTGTGAAGCGACTTCCCTGCAGGTGGGGAGCTGGGGGCTCAACACAGGATCCTTGCGCTTTGCGCCACGTGCGCTTAGCCTGCTGTGCTACTGCCCAATTCTCTAAGTTAGAATCTCATGATGATTTTAACTTCATTTTAAAATATTTTTTCTTTTAAATAGATTCTTAATTTATTCTTTTATTTGTTGAATAGAGACAGAAATTGAAAGGAAAGGAGGAGATAGAGAAGGAGAAAATAAGAGAGAGACCCACATACCCACAGCACTGCTTCAGTGCTGATGAAGCTTTTTCCTTGCTGGTGGAGACCAGGGAATGAACCTGGGCCATTGTACAACGTAATGTGAATGATGAGGTGAGGTGAGCTGGACATCACCTGGCCCCTGAAATATTCTGTTTGTACCCAAGGACTAAAATACAGTTTCATGACACATTTAAATGAGTTGTATTAACTTTTTCTACATAAATAACAATGGGATAATAATAGATGTTTCAAACAGCACTTTATTTTAAATGCAATTTCCAGTACATGGTTAAGTACCAGAGAGAGAGAGAGAGGCCCTGCAATAAGCAGAATAGAAATGTTTCCCCTAAACTTATCTGATGAAGGGACTGCCAAAGTGATTCATTTTGCGTAGTAGTTAATTACACTAACATTTTACTCTGATAATAGCTGTTTGAGTAAAGGCCACTTCTGTAATTTTTTTCAATATATCATTTTTTTTGTAAAAAAAAAAGAGATCTTGGGGGTCGGGTGGTAGCGCAGAGGGTTAAGCGCAGATGGCACAAAGCACAAGGACCGGCATAAGGATCCCGGTTCGAGCCCCCGGCTCCCCACCTGCAGGGGAGTCACTTCACAGGCGGTGAAGCAGGTCTGCAGGTGTCTGTCTTTCTCTCCCCCTCTCTGTCTTCCTCTCCTCTCTCCATTTCTCTCTGTCCTATCCAACAACGACGACATCAATAACAACACCAAGAATAACTACAACAATAATAAAAATGTACAGAGCTCTCCACACTATATTCTTAGTGTAAAGCTTAATTAAGGAAACTCGGTCAGCAGAGATCATATAGACATATATCTTAAGGGTAAAATCTTGCTAGCAAATACTTTTGAATACATAATTTTAAAATCTTTGTTTTCATAGAGAACTATCAAATCCACTTTTTTAGGAAAAACTAATATGAAATTGCAATAGCATCTAAATAGTATTTAGTATTTAAATTATATAGAATTTGCATGATAAAAATAACTAAAAAGTGGTCTCTAAGATGCAAACTCAGGCATGTATGGGTTCTCAGTACTGTAAAAATATTTTTTTTTAAATGACGGCAGTCCACCTGGTTGAGCGCACATGTTACAGTGTGCAAGGACTTGGGTTCGAGGCCCCCTACCCACCTGCAGGGGAATAACTGAGAATGATCAAACAGCACTGAAGATATCTTTCTGATTCTCTCCCTCTCTACCTCCCCTTTCCTCTCAAATTCTGCTTCTATGCAATCAACAAATAAACATAATAAAAATGAAATTACAGATTCTTAATGTTCTCCATTTGCAGTTGGAGGATTTATAACATAAAGGAATTAGTTATTATCTTTTAACTTTTTATTTTAAGCTTAAATATTATGTAACTTAATCATATATATATATATATATATATGTCTTGTAGAAAGAATATATGTAATAGTCACCCTAAAAATTTGAAAATAATATTATGAAAAAAATAGAAAATAATTTCTCATTTTATATTGAAGACATCAAACTATTCTTGATGTAAGCATGGTGAATGGGGGAATTATGCTTTTATTGATGTTATTAAATGCATTTTTATAGAGTTTGGGAAACTATTGAAGATAATTTTAATAGTGAAGAAATTGTCTTTGAAATTTTTTTGTGTGTGTTATTTTATTTTATTTAAGAAAGGATTAATTAACAAAACCATAGGGTAGGAGGGGGTACAACTCCACACAATTCCCACCACCCAATCTCCATATCCCATCCCCTCCCCTCATAGCTTTCCCATTCTCCATCCCTCTGGGAGCATGGACCCAGGATCATTGTGGGTTGCAGAAGGTAGAAGGTCTGGCTTCTGTCATTGCTTCATAGTTTGAGGGGCTGGGTGGTGGCACACTGGGTTAACCACACATACTGCTAAGTGCAAGGACCAGTGCAAGAATTTCACTTTGGGCCCCCAACTCCCCACATGCAGGGGGGGGTATTTCACAAGCAGGTCTGCAGGTGTCTATCTTTCTCTCTCCCACTCTATCTTCCCTTCCTCTCTAAATTTCTCTCTGTCCTATCCAATAAAAAAAAAAAAATGGGAAAAATAAATGGCCCCCGGAGCAGTGGATTCATAGTGGTGGCATGGAGCCCCAGCAATAATACTGGAATATACACACACACACAAAGTTTGATTCAAATGATCTATTTAGCTTGTTAATAATATCTGCTTGCTATAGTTGTTCCAAGTATCCTCAAGTATGCTCAGTGTCTCTTTTAATACATTTTCTTTTTTTAAATATATTTTAAACATACGTTGAGTATCAAAAAAGAAAAAAAAAAAGAGTAAAAGGAAATTTCCTCACTTTCCAGACATTTAGACATGGATATATAGCTACTTTATGGGCCTACCCACTTCTGATTTTAAGCCTACTTCAATTTTCTTTTATAGCTTTCCTTTTGTTTGGGGCTCCAACCTCTTGATGTTGCTTGTTTTCAATCTCTGGAAGGACAAGGTCAAATACAAAGTACAAGCCAGTATTTATACCTTAAACTCATAATAAAATCTAACATGAATCCATCAGCTAAAGATTAGCAGAATGGCAGAATTTATTATCACTCTCACCAACTCCAACTTTATTTATTTTGTGAACAGTCTAGAGAAAATAGCACGGTTAATGTATATTCAGTGAAGAATCACTATCCACTTATGTAGGAAACAATTTGTTCGTGTCAGAATGTGGCAGTGGAGGAAGTACAGGCGCTTTTAAAGCCTCATTTTAAAAAATGTGATGACAAGAGGAATTACTGCCGTTGCTGGTTTAATGATGTTAGTGAGCCACTCAGCTCGATGGAGTCGGACTTTCTCTCACACCGTGCACACGGTCCTAGACAACGGTGTGTAAGGATACTCTATCAGTGTTGTAAGTTCATGGCATACATGCTACACTTCAGCCATTGTTGTGAAGATTGAATATTCACAACTGCATCTGTATTGACATACAGAGAAGTTGGAAACTCTAACAGTCTCACTTTGATAGCCCTAAAGGAAGTTTCATTTCTCTTTCCATTCACAGCAAAGGAAAGATGGAGCCGAATAGGAAGAACAGTTTTGTCTAATGTATCTTCTTTATCAGTGATAATAGTTTAGCCTGGGTGGCTATTTTCCAAGAAGCAGACATTTTAACTGAGTTGTAAAAGCAGAAGCATTGCCTGGAACAATAAATGTAGCATATTCAATATATATATATATATACACTAAACTGCCACCAGGATTATTGCTAGGTCTGGGTGCTTGCATGATGAATGAAGAATCCACCAATCCTGATGGATGTGTTTTTTTTTCCTTTATTTTTCATTTTTCCTTTCCTTTCCTTTCCTTTCCTTTCCTTTCCTTTCCTTTCCTTTCCTTTCCTTTCCTTTCCTTTCTTTCCCTTTCCCTTTTTCCTTTACTTCCCTTCACTTTCCCTTTTTCCTTTCTTTTTTTAAAACATACATTTATTTATTGTTTAGAGATGAAGAAAGATTGAGGGGGAGGGATAGAAAGAGAGATACACCTAAAGTACTACTTTACCTCTTGTGGAGCTTTCCTCCTGCAACTGGGGACCAGGGACTTGAACCCAGGCCCTTAAGCATTGAAATATGTGCACTCAATGAGATGTACCACCAACTGTATCCTTTTTTCTTTTCCTTTTTTTTTTTTTTATTTGATAGGATGGAAAGGGAATGAAAGAGAGAGGTAGAGAGTACCTATAGAGGTTGAAAGACAGACACCCGCAAACCTGCTTCACCTCTCCTCAAGCTTCACCCCTGAAGCTTCCCCCCTGCAGAGGGCAAGTGGGAACTTGAATCCAGGTCTCTGAGCATGGTAACAGGTTCCCTAAACCAGGTGTGCCACAGCCTGGCTTCTTCAGTGTGTGTGTGATTTTTTTTTAAGTATCTAAAGGTAGTTGTTGAAGTCATGCGCACGTGAGTTTCTGCGAATGTGCTTTCTCAGTTTTCAGTCTGATCTGTAACAAACTCTGGAATCAGACACCAAATTCTGGAGGCTTAACCATAACTCCACAGGGTAGATTTCAAAGCAACGGCTTAAACAGCTACGTGTCCTAATGCCTAGTAAAAACATACTCATTGATGTATTTTTTATCTTTATCCTTGCATGATGATGTTTTGCCATTGTTTTGCCAGGAGCAACATTTTCAGAGAGAAAAAGAGAGAGAGAGAAACACAAACAAAGACACCGAGTGGAGGGTCTGAATCAAATCTGGGTCTTGACCATGGCGAAGCAGGCACCCTCCATGGAAGCTGAGCTTCCTTGTCAGCCCCAGTGTTTGTTTTTAGTTGGAAGAGAGAGACATGCACACAAGGCTGAGGATGACAGGGGCCACTTCACCATTAATGCTGTGGCCTGTGATTTTGCCTTTCTTTCCTTGTGGTGTTATAGATGCAACTCAGGGTTATCTAACAGACAACGCACACACAAACGCACACGCACACGCACACGCACACGCACACGCACACGCACACACACACACACACACACACATTTGACTCCAGGGTTACTGTTGAGTCTCAGTGCCTGCACCACAAATCCACTGCTCCTGGAGGCTATTTTTTTCCCTTTTGTTGTCCTGGTTCTTTTATCACTGTTATTATTATTGTTGTTATGGATGTCATTGTTGTTGGATAGGACAGAGAGAAATGGAGAGAGGAGGGGATGATAGAAAGGGGGAGAGAAAGACAGACACCTGCAGACCTGCTTCACTGCTTGTGAAGCGACCCCCTTGCAGGTGGAGAGTCCTGGCTCCAACCGGTGTGTCCTTGGGCTTCTGCGTCATATGTGCTTAACCTGAGTTACTGCTCAAACCCCCTCTAACAGGTCCCCAATATTTATATCCTAATACCGAAAATAAATTTTATTTTTAAAGATTTATCTGTTAATAAGAGAGGGAGAGAGGGCTGGGGCTTCACTGTAGCACATGTGATGCCAGAGGTTGAGCTCAGGCCCTCATGCTTCAGAGTCCTACGCTGCATCTGCTACCCACCTCCCCAATCCAAGTGTCAGCTTCTGAAATTGCTCTTATAACTCTCTTCTGCACTCACTTCTTATTGTTTTTCTCCCAGGGTTATTGCTGGGGCTTGGTGCCTGCACTATAAATCCACTGCTCCTGGAGGCCATTTTTCTCTTTTTTGTTGCCCTTCTTGTCCATCGGTGTTGTAGTTATTATTATTATTGTCATTGTTGTTGAAATGGACAGAGATAAATTGAGAGAAGGAGGGAAGACAGAGAGTGGGAGAGAAAGACAGACACCTGAAGACCTGCCTCACTGCCTGTGAAGTGACTCCCCTCCAGGTGCGGAGCTGGGGGCTGGAACTGGGATCTTTATGCTGGTCCTTGCGCTTTGCACCATGTGCGCACTACTGCCCAGCCCCATGCACTCAGTTCTTATTGGCAATATCTACCTATGTAGATGAGTTGTATGGGATACAGGCGAAGTATAGGAATTTTGACTGTTTATACTTATTTATTTATTTATTTATTTATTTATTTATTTTATTTAAGAAAGGAGACATTAACAAAACCATAGAATAAGAGGGCTACAATTGCCCACAATTCCCATAACCCGATCTCCACATCCCACCCACTCCCCTGATAGTCTTCCCATTCTCTGTCTCTCTGGGAGTTTGGATCCAGGTTCAATGTTTTCTTCATAGCGTGGCTAAAGTTTAACAGTACAGTTGTTGACATGTGAGTATGGTCTCCCATGACAGGCTTCTGGTAAAAAACACTCACCTCAAACCTAGGTCCTTTCAGGGACAGGTGATGGCTTTACAAGTGGCTGACAAGAGTCAGGGCTGCACGGGTCTCTCTGTCTCTCTCTCCTTCTTCCCTCTCAATTTCTGTTTGTCTCTATCAATTAGAGATAACAAAAAATAAATCAAGGGAGTTGGGCAGTAGTGCAGTAGGTGAAAAGCTCGTGGGGCAAAGCACAGGGACCAGACATAAGGCTCCCGGTTCGAGCCCCCAGCTCCCTACCTGCAGGGGAGTGGCTTCACAGGCGGTGAAGCAGGTCTGCAGGTGTCTATCTTTCTCTCCCCCTCTCTGTCTTCCCCTCCTCTCTCCATTTCTCTCCGTCCTGTCCAACAATGGACAGGACGACATCAATAACACCAACAATAAAACAACAAGGGCAACAAAAGAGAATAAATAAATATATATTAAAAATAAATAAATAAATAAATTTGTTTTTAAAAAAAAACCTAAGTCTTCTCACCACCATGCACCAGGCCTTCAAAAGCTCCCCCAAAGCCCCTACGCCTGCCAACACACCTTCTTTGGTTGATTCCCCAGAATCCATTGCTTCAGTGACATACAACAAACCCAGTTCAAATTTGACTTTATGTTTCCTCTTCTTTTTTAATATTTATTTATTTATTCCCTTTTGTTTCCCTGGTTGTTTTTATTGTAGTAATTTATTATTATTGTTGTTGTTACTGATGTCATCATTGTAGGATAGGACGGAGAGAAATGGAGAGAGGAGGGGAAGACAGAAAGGGGGAGAAAAAGACACCTGCAGACCTGCTTCACCACCTGTGATGCGACTCCCCTGCAGGTGGGGAACCGGGGGCTCGAAACAGGATCCTTATGCCGGTCCTTGCGCTTTTCGCCACCTGCGCTTAACCCACTGTGCTACCGCCGGACTCCCTGTGTTCCCTTTCTGTCCTTGCTGTTGGTGATGTAATTTTTGCTGTGCTGATTTACTGGGTTATTCTGCTTGGTTAGATTATTTAGCACTTCTAAGCCTCACTTTTCTCATCTGTGAAGTGTGGATAATACACTCAGTCAACTATATCATCACACAGATTATATGAATTCATGTTCATAAAAGCATCTGGCACCAAACACTCATAGTGCTGATTCTCTCGCCGGAGGCTCCCACCAAGTTAACAGTGGTAGAGTTTTTCTAGGCAATTTTATTACTGAGATAAGAGGATCAAATGAAACGTGACCACAGTTCTGATTTCCAGAGAAGAATATGTGGATGGACATTCATTAATGAACCTTTCAAGACAATGGCAGAAGAAGATATTAGGATCATTTTAAAACCTCCTAGCAATTCCCCTTGTTGTCTTGATGATTTGATGTGTTCTGAGAGTGCAGTTATATAGTTTGTAAATGACTTGTGAATGTCAGCTAATCTTGTATTAATTAGAGCAAATAAGACTGATGAGAAAGGAAGTTACAAACTTTAATGCTGAATTCCTTTCAAGTGTAAAGTGCAGTGAAAAAATACTTTTTAAAATAAGAAATGAAAGAACTGTAATGAATTGTCAGTCTCCTGACAGGAGGACTACTTTGTTTTTTAAGCACAAGAAAAATTTTTAAAAATTTAAAAAGTAAACAACTTCTGCTGAGTGATATATAAAACCACATTCTAAATGTATTAGGTTGGAGCAAAAACAGCCATCTTTATACTAAACATCAATCCAAAATTCAAAATGTATTGATTATATCTTATGTTAAAGAGACTGAGCAAGATTTTTGTTTGTTTATTTTCTTTTTGTTTGTTTGTTTTGATTTGCTTAGTTCTGGTTTTGGTTGTGCTGGTGATTCATCTCGGACCTCTTACCCTCAAGCGGGGAAGTCTGTTGTCAATCACTGTGATATTTCTGCAGCCCAGCCAGAATAGTTTTACTCTTCTCCTTAAAATGACTAAACTTGAAACTGAATTTCTAAATTCCGAACTGCCCTTTATTGGAACATTTGCATCAGAAAATTTGGAATTGCAAATTATTTTTTGCTGTTTCTCTGTAACTATTCTAAAACACCCCTTTGTTTCACAAAATTCTTATGAGCTTTCTCAAAGACCTGGGTGTATATATTCCACATGTAATCATCTAGAAAGATACTACCCTTTTCTGACTATTTCAGAGGACCTTTTACTTCAAGTGATGACACAATTCCTATCTGGAGGGCACAAGAAAATGCACTTTTTCTTGAGTCAGACCAACAAGAAAATGCAAATGTTGCAAGTCTCATGTATGGGCCTGAAAATACTCCTGAAGTCTAACAGTCTGGTAGAAGAATGTGAAATTACTAAAAAAAAACATAAAATTCAAAAAAATGATACCAAGTTTGAAATGGACAAATAAAATAATGATTAGAGAGAAAAAGATAATAGATAGATGTTTTATGATTTTTCTCAATCCATAACTCTATTCACTTTAACCCTTCCTTTCTGTGGCCTTTTATTCATCACACATTCTGACTTAGATGACAGGGCTATTGAACTCAAAACTGCCTAGCACTGGAACCAAAATAGACACACAGTTTAATGGATTTGTCCAGAAATAAGATCCCATACCTATAGGCAATTCATTTTTGATGGGGGGGGGGTCCATAGTATTATATGAAGAAAGGAAACTTTCTTCAAATAACAGTGTTGGAAACAATATATTGAAATACAGCAAGTAGACACATGAAATTACATCACCATATATCATCTAAAGCTGCAAAACACGCAAAAGAAAGCATTGACAGAACACCTCACTATCTGTGCTTCAGAAATGTCTGATATGTCTTGACTCCAACGACAAAAAACAAAAACAAAATAAATAAACAAATAAAACCAATGTGACCACATCAAATCAAAAAGCTTGAGCACAACAAACGGAGCAAGCAGCAATACAGAAAAAAAAAAATCCACACAGAATGAATGGGAAAAATATGTATGCAAGATACATCAAATAGAGGACTTGTAACCAAAATATATAAATGAAAGGTGACACAGGACTCAGGGACAAAAATAAACTTCCTTTCAATATGGGGGAAAGACATTGGCAGAATCGTCACCAAAGAAGAGATCCTGAGGGTTAACAGAAATGTTCAAAGTCACTAATTGTCAGAAAAATGCAAATAAAGACAAAAATGAGAAGGCACTTTATACCTAGGAACGTCATATACTAGTAAAGACAGAAACAACATGTGTTAATGAAGATGTGGGGATGTGAATTAATTGAAACCCTGTGGAAAACAGAACATTAAAAATAGTCATACTTTGTGACCCAGAAATTTTTCTCCTGGAGATTAGCCAAAAATAATCCGTAAACATATCCCAAAAGATCTGTGTGCACCTATGTTCATAGCACTACAATTCATAATATCCTTAAGTTGGAAGCAACCCAGATGTCTAACAAAACATGAATTCCTAACAAAGCTGTGTAATAATACACCATGAATACTGCTCAGCTTTTTAAATTAGATGAAGTTATCTTGTTTGCCTCTTCTTGGATGGGTCTTGGAGGTATCATGTTAAGTGAGGGAAGCTGAAAAGAGAAGGAAATATACTAGATCATTATATCACAATCAGGGGTAAAATTGAAGAAACAAGGACAAAAAAGAAACAAACAACTTAAAACTTGAACAGAATGTGGTGCCTTAGAGCAAAGCAAAGTTAGAGAGCGGATTGGGGTCCTGGTGCATAATGGAAGGACATGGGCCTAGCTTTGAGGTGAGATGTTATGTAGACACCTATTTGGGGGAATATGGGAAATTGTACTCAATAATAACTATACTGTAAACCATTAGTCCTGCCAATAAAAAAATAAATAACAAAAGTTAAATTAAAAAACAAGAAAGAAAGAGTAAATGACCTGTGGTCCCCACCACACACATTCAGAAACCCTTTAGGTCCTTTAATACAGTAGATTTGAGCTCTGACATTCTCCTGTCCTTCCCCTCCATTAAATAATAAGGAGAAGACATAGTCTTTCTTCTGAATTAATTTTGTTTCAGTGTAATTCTTGATTGTAAAGTATATGTGGTAATTTGCTTATGGTTCACGTAACATCTTTATCATCCTAAATGCAGTCATAATAATAAAATACCAGCTTAGGCAATATTATATATTAGAAGCATTTTAACACTAATTGCCAGAATCCCAACTCTTATAATTAAGCAGAACTAAATGATTTATCAATTTAGCCTTAGCAATCCATGGGATCCTCTAGTTCGGTATTCTGATGAGATATGTATTGGCAATGACTGAAGTGACATTTTGAAATGATTATAATTAAACCTACACATGGATATTTTAAAATGTTTTATTTATATTTTAATGAAAAAAGATACAGATAAAAAGAAAATAAGAGATACAGTGTGTTAAGCCCACATGGCGTGAAGTACAAGGACCAGCATAAGAATCCCAGTTTGAAACCCCAGTTCCCAACCGGCAGGGAAGTTGCTTCACAGGTGGTGAAGCAGGTCTGCAGGTGTCTGTTTTTCTTGTCCCCTCTCTGTCTTCCCCTCCTCTCTCCATTTCTCTCTATCTTATCTAACAAAGATGACATCAATAATAGCTACAACAATAATAAAAAAGGGCAACAAAAGGGAAAATAAATATAAGAAAATTAAAAACAAGATAGAGAGATGGTAGACCACTACTCAACTCTGACTTACATTGGTGCTGGGGATTTGAACATTGAATCTCACAGCCTCAGTCATGAATGTCTTTTGTTTAGCCATTATGATGTTCACCCCAGCCAACAGAGGAAAATTAAATAGTCTTTAATAATTTATACTGGCTAGGAAAAGAAAAAAAATGAAAAAATGAAATGGGAGTGTGAATTGACCTGAATATATCCCTGCCCAACATAGAAGAAATTACAGACGCCAGAACTCCCACCTTCTGCATCCCATGAAGAGTTTTGGTCCACATAAGCTGCAAGCTCAGATCTATAAGGAACTTGGGGGTTTCATAAGCTGTGATACCACATATATATGTCCTGAGTCAGGTGGATGGAGGCAGATAGTTAATCTTATCCCCAGAATTTTTGTTATTGCTGTTGTTGTTTTTTCAAACTCACCACCCTAATCCAACTTTTTAGCCCTTTTCTTTATTCTGACACTATTCTCTCAGACAATATTCTTGTCAAACTTCAGGCTAGCTATCAAACTCAAGCAAAACCACCATAGTTGTGTGCCCCCAGGAACATGCCTAAAATGGACTTCCCAACTTTATTCTACCCTAAAATCTGTTCTAATTCTACTTTTTGGTTCCTGTTCATTAACTATTTTGTCTCAACTTAGTTCATGCCACCATCCTGAATTTTCTGGGCAGATGACCTCAACAATGTGTCCTGGATATGCACACCTCCAGAGTTCTGGTGCACTAGGGAAAGGCAGAAACAGGCTGGGGGTATGGATTGACCTGTCAGTGTCCACGCTCATCAGAGAAGCAGCTACAAAATCCAGAACTCCCACCTTCTGCTCTCCTTAAACAATCTTGATTCATACTCCCAGCAGGGCAGAAGTGATAGGATGAACTTAAGAGAGCTCTGAACTCCAGCTCCATCAGCAGCACCCAGAGAGAGAGAAGGAGAAGGAGAAGGAGAGGGATATATGCAGGTAATTATGTTGCCATGAGTGGCTTAGAGAAGAAGAGAGGATTGAATCAGGAAATACAAGAGGGGGCAACTATGTATAAATGTGGATAGGCAGTTGAAGAGAAGATGGTTGGCCCATGTCTACACTCTTAGGGGAACTGTGGCAGCTTGCAGTGGGAAGAGTGGAGATTTAGAACTCTGGTGGTGGGAACAGTGTGGAAAACCCCTACTGACTTGTAAATTTGTAAAATAATACTAATAATAATAAAATAATTTTGGTTCATACTCTTAGAGGGGAAGAAATGTTAGGGGAAAATGACCAAAGGGCTCTGAAGTCCAGTTTCATAAAGACTAGAGAAAGAAGAGAAGAAAAAAAAAAAAAAAGAAAAAATGAGGATATTCAGAAGTAGTACTTGTAACTTAGAAAGGAAGAGAAGGCAGAACTGTAATAAAAATGGGTAAATATATAAAAATATAGACAGATATTTATAGAAATAATAGTCAACACATATCTGCTACCTTGGAGAAAACATTATTTTCCAGTAGAGAGAATGGAGACACAAAACTCTGGTGATAAGAATAGTGTGGAACTATTAATACCCCTGTTCTCTTATAGTTTTGTTAATCAATATTAAATCACCAATAAGAAATAAAGAACTTATAGTGGCTATGAAGTAGATAGTCTCTAATGTCCATTCTCTCTCGCAGTGTTTAGTTAAGAGTCGTCTTGCATTACAAAGATTTCCTGTGTGAACCCAGTTGTTGACTTTTTCTAGCTGCATCACCATCAGAGATTCTTGTATTTTTGTATTCAAAGAATACAAGGCATTGGTTTAATCGCCACTGGTTAGATGGAAGCTTGCTACTTCCTTGCTCCGCCCCTCTCCTAGTCACTTTCTTTTTCTGAACTGCCACTTCTGTCACAGGAGGTATAAAGGCAGTAATGAGTTCCTGGTCATCTCTCTCCCGCCCGTGAAGCTAGCCCGGCATGTATACGCATCTGTGGGGAAAAGTGACAGAACCTAAGAAAAAGGGATAGTTAAACATTTTAAACAAAAGCATATTCGGTGTTATGTTCTTCCAGATCCTTCAGAGAAGGAGATCTAGTAGAATATGATTAGGAAGATTTATTGTATAATGGTGTCCCGAGCACTTATAGAGTCTTACAAGTCCATCCAGATTCTTCATGATAAGCTAGCAGGTTGGGAACCCAGATATCTCACCCATTTTTGTCTACCTGTCTCTCTCTCCCATCACCTAGACCTCTTCCTTTTCTTGGCTATCTTACTCCATACAGAGGTATGCATATATCTCTTCAGATCAGTGTTTTTGTGTCTTTTGAATAAATACCTAAGATAAGAACTGTTGGATTTTATGATAGGGATTCTTTCAATGTTTGGACAAAGCTCTGTATTATTTTTCAGAGGGCTTAACCTCATTCCTACCAACAGAGCACAAGATTTCCTTTGTTGCTACCTCATCAGCAGCCCTTGACTCTTGTAGGATTTTAATGTCCAATGGTCTCACAGGTGAGAGATAGTATCTTGATGTTCTCTTAGTTTTTCACTTTCTTAATAGTAAGAAAGTTCCAATTGTCCAACTATATGTCTTCTTTGGGGATGTGTCTTTTCAATTACTTTCTGCACTTTTTTTTTGATGGAGTGTTTTTGGCATTTTTTTTTTCTCTTTACTTCAGTTACTTTAATACATGTTCTATGTTACCTGTGCAATTATTTTCTTCTATGTCGCTGGATGTCTTTTTGTGTGAATGATGCAGGCACTTTCAGTACAGACACATTCAGTTTTCTTTAACCCTACCCAGTCTCTAGATTACTTAAGCCAAATGTAGTACAATATATAAATGCAAAGTCACTTGTTCTGGGCCCAGGCACTGGCACACCTGGTGATGCACACACATTACAGTGTGCAAAGTCCCTGGTTCAAGCACCTGGTTCCCATCTGCAGGAGGGGGAGCTTCCCAAGTGATGAAGCAGGGCTACAGAAGTCTCTCTGTCTCTGTCTATCCCCTCCTCCTCTCAACTTCTCTCTGCCTCTATGCAATAATAAATAAATATATATTTTAATAAAAAGTCAATAGTTGTTTTACAGTGTATTGCTAAGGGAATACTGAGTAGGAAACAATTTTGTGTGTGCATGACAGATGCAATTTCTAGGCCTAACTACTTGGCTGGGTTCGAATGTGAATTACCCTTGGAGAAGGAGGGCTGGCTTTATATTAAAGCCTCCGATCCTATGTTGCCGCGGACCACTCAGTGGACAAGCAGCAGGAGGGTCAGGGGTCTTGAAGGCAACCTCCCAGGTGGGTCAGGAGTCGGTGAGGGAGAACAGATAGACACCACACTCTATTGGAGGGTGAATCTGGACTCGTTTTAATAGTGAAACTGCATTAGCTTTTATACTTTTTTCAGGTTACATTCAGGTTGCCTAAACAACCAGCTCATAAAGAAGTAACAATAGTCTTGTGGCTTTGGCAAGCTGCAAGCTATTCCCCTATAACTGTAAAGAATGGGTACAATATTTTGTATCATTCTGTTCCCAGGGGAGGTCATACCCAGAATTGTTTTAGACTTTTGCTGAGGGCTATCTCTACCATTAATCTTCTATGGGGGCATACAGATCTTTGACTAGTCGTGGACCACTGCTCATCTAGGTCTTGTACAGTTTAACTATTAATCTTTCTTTGTTTCAATATGTCAACTTGTACCTGGGAGGCCTCAATCTCTGTATTGTTTCTATGAGGGGCAAGTCATAACATGACTTGTTTTGTCCGTCTATGCTGACCCACCTTCTCCACTTTCAATAATGTAACTTTCAAATATGCTCCTGTGTAAGGGAGAGGGGGTGCTTCTGACTCTCCATTTCCACCAGGCACTGCCAAAGTGTTATTAATCAATTTTGACAGTATAATTGTTTGTAGCAATAACGGGGGGAGAATGCGTCGACCCACTCCCGTCCTTCTGCCCAGCTTCTTTGAAGTCTGAATGCAGGTCCAGAGGAGATGACTTTGTCAGTTTCTCTGGTGGTCGTGACGGGGCGGCGCACTATGTGGACTACAGAATCTTTTCTCCCTTCTCTCAGGCTAATGGTGTTCAGTCTGCTTCTGTCTTCTCTTGATTTGCCTCTTTGCCTAGAGGGAACGACAGGCTGAAGTCAATTGATCAAAACTAACAGAATTAGCAGTATCTAATGATGGGGTAAAGTTACCCTATGTATTTGATGGGTTTGAAACAGCACAGCTCAGTAGGACATGCTAGATGCTACTCAGAAATCATAGTGCACTATTCAGATTTCAGTATTTTCGGCATTTCAGAAACTCAAGTCAGCCATATCTCTAGGTTTCTCTTTCTTCACTGTTAAAGTAAAAATAGAAAGGTATCCCTGTTGCTGTAGAGATTTTACATAATTTATAAAAGTACTGGGGATTGGGCTGTGGTGCACTGGGTTAAAGGCACACAGGGCAAAGTGCAAGGATCTGCTCAAAGATCCCAGTTCAAGTCCCCAGATCCCCACTTGCAAGGGGTGGGACGTCACTTCACAAGCAGTGACACAGGTCTGCAGGTGTTTGTCTTTCTCTCCACCTCTCTGTCTTCCCCTCCTCTCTCAGCTTACCTCTGCCCAGTCCAACAACAATGGAAAAATGGTCTCCAGGAGCAGTGGATTTGTAATGTAGGCACCCAGTCCCAGAGATAACCCCAGTGGCAAAAAATAAAGCAAATAAAATAATAAAAAATAAAAGAAGTACTGAACACAGAGTACATAGATAACAATCACCCTACTAAATGCTCTGAATCGGTGAGACATTTAAAAACCTGTGTGTGCCCACCTCACATAGGGCATCCGGCTTCTGCCTACGTTCTGAAGCTTTGTTACTCTTCATCTGCACTAACATTTTGTCCTTCAACACTGACTCTGTTGTCTGGAAAAGCTATTATCTGTAATCTGAGTTGTAATATCTTCTTTTTAAATAATTTTTAATATTTATTTTCCTTTTTGTTGCCTTTGTTTTTGTTGTTGTTGTAGTAGTTATTGTTATGTCATCGTTGTTAAGACAGAGAGAAATGGAGAGAGGAGGGGAAGACAGAGGGGGGAGAGAAAGACAGACAGCTGCAAACCTGTTTCACCACCTGTGAAGCGACTCCCCTGCAGGTGAGGGGCCCGGGCTCAAACCGAGATCCTTCCACCCATCCTTGTGCTTTGTGCCACGTGCGCTTAACCCCCTGTGCTACAGCTAGACAATCTGTAACCTCTTCTTATATTTAAAGACTTAAGTCAAGTACCACACCCTTCAGCAATTCTTTTCTGATGCCAAGCCTTTAGTTTCCTGGAGCTGCTACCAGGGGAAGAGATAGTTTCTCTCTTTTTATGATAACTGTTACCAAACCAACTAGTTCAGGGAGCTGTAGGCCCATCTAGTTCATTTTTATTTACCTAAGAAATGGTCAACTGCAGGACAGAGAGGCCAAGGTACATGGTTGTTCCAGACTAAACAAAAGCAAAAGAGTACAATCAACTGTACAGGCACCACACAAAGACAGCATTCCCCACAGAAATGCTTTCCTGGGGCCGGGTGGTGGCACAAAGGTTGAGTACACACGTATTGCAATGTGTAAAGACCTGAGTTCAAGCCCCCAGTCACCATCTTCAGGGGGAAAGCTTCATGAGAGGTGAAGCAGGGCTGCAGGTGTCTCTCCATCTCTCTATCACCCCTTCCCTCTTGATTTCTGGCTGTCTCTACCCAATAAATAAAAATAATAAAAAATTAAAAAAAGAAATGTTTTCCTTACAGATTTAAATACACATTTTCATTACAGTATTTTATTCAGCTTTCATATCCTTCTTGGTGTCTCTATTTTTTTGCCCAGAAGGACACATTGAGCGGAATGTGAGCTAATGTATCTAGTTATCAGCCCCTGTTTCTAAGAAGTAAACTAGTAGAAAACAATAAATGTTCTCTTTTAAAAAGAGTCCTGGATGGGTTGGGTGGTGGCACACCTGGTTGAGCTCACATGTTACAAAGTTCAAGGACCTGGGTTCGAGCCCCCTGGTCTCCACCTACTAGGAGGAGCTTTGAGAGTGATGAAGCAGGGCTGTAGGTATCTATTTCTCACCTACTATATCACCCCCTTCCCTCTCAATTTCTGACTGTCTCTATCTAATAAGTAAATAAAGATAATTAAAAATGTAAAAAAAAATTCCCTTAAAATAAAAAAAAAGAATCCTGGGGCCCTGCTTCCCCGGAGCCCCACCTCACTAGGGAAAGAGAGAGGCAGGCTGGGAGTATGGATCAACCTGTCAACACCCGTGTTCAGCAGGGAAGCAATTACAGAAGCCAGACCTTCCACCTTCTGCATCCCACAATGACCCTGGGTCCATACTCCCAGAGTGATAAAGAATAGGAAAGCTGTCAGGGGAGAGAATAGGACATGGAGTTCTGGTGGTGGGCATTGTGTGGAGTTGTACCCCTCTTATCTTATTTTTTTCTCAGTATTTCCTTTTTATAAATACAAATTTTTTTAAAAAATAAAAATCATTAGAGTTAACTATTATAACAAAAAGAGTTTTTAAATCTCATTTATTTATTTTTAAATGATTTATTTATTTATTCATGAGAAAGGCAGGAGGAGAGAGAAAGAACCAGTCATCACTCTGGTACATGTGCTGCCAAGGATTGAACTCAGGACCTCATGCTTGAGAGTCCAGTGCCTTATCCATTGTGCCACTTCCCAGACCTAAATCTCATTTATTTATTATTTGCTAGGAAAGAGAGAAATTGAGAAGGGAAGGACAGACAGGGAGGGCAAGAGACACCCACAGCTCTGCTTCACCACTCATGAAGCTTCCCCCCATGCAGGGCAGGACAAGGGGGTTGAAGTCAGGTCACTGTGCTTGGTAATAAATAATCTGACAGGTGCACTACTGCCCAGCCCCAGAAGTTAGCACTTTCTTTCAAAAATAAGTGAGGCTGCAGAAATAGCTCAGTGTTTACAATGTTTACATCTCAGAAGCCCTAGAAATCCTAGGTTCAATGTCATAACAGCTGAGCAGGTCCCTGGCTCTCTCTCTCTCTCTCTCTCTTTCTCTCTCTCTCCCATCTCTCTCTCTCTTTTCTCTCCTTCTCTCTGTGTGTTTCTCTCTCTTTCTCCTCTTCATCTTCTCTTTGTCATGAAAATAGTTAAGTAATAGAAAAAAGAAAGAAGTACCTACTAAACTATTGCGTGGTTCTGAAGTCCAAATCCTGTGTAGGTCACATCCATGGATGGTTGTATCTCCTGTGGTAATTTTGTAAAGTTTCCTCTCCTTCAGAGCCTCCAGACTGCTGTCTCCAATCTCCAAGCACTTGTGTGAATCAGCATCTCTGCTGTATTCACATGTTTCCATAGGGCAGTAGCAACTTGGCCATTTTCATTCTCCCTTGGTCAAAGTAGTGCATTATGCTCTTCAGGGAAAGCCAAACACTTTATATTCTGGGATAAAAAAAAATAAATAAACAGAAGAACTCTAAAAATGCAGTATGCTATTTTCTTCCTATGTGAAAGTGATCTCTGCATTTATGTATACACACATCCCAAATGAATTACTAAGTATGTGTGTTTTATATCACCAGCAACCACATTTAATATATAATTTAACCCCAGCCAAAACATTGTTTTTCATCTACATTCATGTTTTATGCATGTCATGGAAACTTTATATCCATGTAAATCATCAATGCATTTGGTAATAAGAAGCACGCCTTTGTGTAGTCTTTTTACTGAAAACATTTCATTTATCTTAGGATGTTTCAAAATTATTTATATGTTATCCTAGCTCCCAAATATTATTTCCTAAATACTTTATATTATTATTTCCCATTAAAAACAGAAGTTTGAAATAAAAAAATCAAAATTATAATTCATGGTCTAATACCAGCATGTGAGGTCCCTTTGGGGAGTTTGATACTGATCATGTATTAGTTTAGTCATGTATTTCTGGATTGTAAGAGGGACAAACAACTTTTTTTTAATTTATAAAAAGGAAACATTGACTAAACCCTGGGATAAGAGGGGTACACAATTCCCACCACCAGAACTCTGTATCCAATGCTATATTAAATACCTTTATGACCCAACCACAGAAATTACAATAGTAACTGAAGCAAGAATTGACAAAGTTCAACCAATACCAGTTAGCCAAGCAACACCTCCAGTCCACGAAAAAAAAGCGACCAAATCCAAAGGGGAAATAAAGAGAAAGGAAAAAAAAAAAAGGAAAGAAAGAATAGATGATTATGCAAATCTACTGTCTACTGTGAATTCTAGGGACAGCAAGAGGAGAAAGAGAAGTCGAGAAGAGAGACACACACACACAGAGTCCACTCTGAGTCAGATTTCTTCCCCAGAATAATTCACAAATGAGTATCAATGAATTCAGAAAGCAAACGAAGAAGGAAGGAAGAAAAGAAGACAAGAAAAAGAAAAAAAAAAAAGAGCAGTGAAAGGAAAGAGTTTTTTTTTTTTTTTTAATTAGCTAGGAGGTAGGAAAAAGGCAAGTGGAGGGAAAAGGTAGAAACAAGTTCCTCTCACACTGGATAGGACACCCAGTCACCTAGCAATGGAAAAAAAAAATAAAAAAACAGCATTTAATTTTGGTCAACCTGAGGAAGGAGGGGCAAAAGGGAAACACATATATAATAACAGTAATAATAAAAATAGAAAAGAGTAAAAAACCCTAACAGTCAGTCTGCAGCTTGGTGGGCTCTGGATTGGCTGCAGGCAGCCTGAGCAAAGACAGACAATTGTAAGAAACATCAAAAACAACAACAACAACAATAACAAAACCTCCAGGTAGTCTTTCCCAGGCAGGGGTGAGGCTCTGATTGGTCAAATATTTTGTCATTGAAATAGAGCTCTAGCCACTTAGAGAGAGAGAGAGAGAGAGAGAGAGAGAGAGAGGAGAGGGGAGAGGGGAGAGGGGAGAGAGGAGAGAGGAGAGAGAGGAGAGAGGAGAGAGAGGAGAGAGGAGAGAGAGGAGAGAGGGGAGAGAGGAGAGAGGGGAGAGAGGAGAAGGGAGAGAGGAGAGGGGAGAGAGGAGAGAGAGGAGAGGGGAGAGGGGAGGGGGAGAGGGGAGAGAGGAGAGGGGAGAGGGGAGAGGGGAGAGGGGAGAGGGGAGAGGGGAGAGGGGAGAGGGGAGAGGGGAGAGGGGAGAGAGAGAGAGAGGAGAGAGGGGAGAGGGGAGAGGGGAGAGGGGAGAGGGGAGAGAGGAGAGAGGAGAGAGAGAGGAGAGAGGAGAGAGAGAGGAGAGAGGAGAGAGAGAGGAGAGAGGAGAGAGGGAAAGGAAGAGTCCTGGAATGACACTCCTGGTGAGCCAGGGATCTTGGTAAAGAAAATAGCTCAGTGGAGAGCCTGTAGGAATGCTATCCTACCCCTGGGGGGTTGGTTATGGGGTGGGGGGAGGGGTGAGCTTCAGAAAATAATCAAAATATTTCCTTTCTTTTTCCTCCTGGCCTCTGTTTTTTAACTCAAGACTGGTATCACCCTTAGGACCCCTTATTCACCCTGCTGCTGGCCCAGTACTTACTCTATCCAGAGAATCCCCAGTCACAGGCTGCGGCTTGTTGGAGCTCAGGCCAGCTGCTGTGTCCAAGTCGACATCCTGGCTCCTTACACCAGATCTCAGTATCCCATCCCCTCCCCTGATAGCTTTCCTATTCCCTAACCCTCAGGGAGTATGGACCCAAGGTCATTGTGGGATGCAGAAGGTGGAAATTCTGGCTTCTGTAATTGCTTCCCTGCTGAACATGGGTGTTGACAGGGGTGATGCTAGATATTCCTCAGTCCATAGGGTCACAACCCAGAGTAGAATATTATTTTGCTCAACATCACAGTGATGGTGAGGATGACTAAATCATCCCAAAATTCATGACAGTCTGGAGTGCCAGACACAACAAATATTTTCTGACTGTGGGAGACTGCCCCTTCTCAGATGCAGAAATTCACGGTCATCTGTTATGAAAAGGGAAAGAATAAGGAACTCCAAAGGAATTACTACGTCAAGGGAATTGATTCTGGAATCATGTTTGCTTGTTGCCATGGACAACATATTTACCTGAAGACACTTTCTCTAAATAACAGTTGGTCCTCATAAACACCTTTCTCAGATGCAAAACAGATTAACTTTCACTCTTTCCCAGTTTATAACAACAACAACAACAAAAAAAAAACAGTAAAGCAGTTAACATGAATGGAGACCTGGCCTTCATAAACGTTGGCATTTACCTGTCAGATCAGCAAGCACTTGGATAGTCTGAATAAAATAATACTTTCAGATCTAAAGCCCACTAAAGATAGAAGTATACTTCAGACAAAGCTGATTGCAATCCTGAAGGAATTAAATTAATCAATGTTAAATAAAAACGAAAGCTCGTTTTAATTCAAGTTTCCTGAAAAATCATCTTTTTAACACTCCTCATAGTTTAAGAATGACAGTTAAACATGATTCAGTTAAGTAAAAATTCAAGAAATATTTCTTTGCAGATTCCCAAATATTTTAGGTATTTAACTATGTGTATGAGTCACTCACAAGCACAAGATGAATAATTATTCTGTTTCTTATAAAAAGAAAAGAAGGTGTTAATTGTCTTGGGGGCATTTGTTTTGGATTTGAGACTATAATTATTGGCTCCATAAAGCTCTGTAGATTTCTCCCTCTGTTGTTTGGGGTGAAATTGTAAAACAAGGCTGAATCTCTAATTTTTTACTATACCCCACCTGCAGGGGAGTTGCTTCACCAGTGGTGAAGCAGGTCTGCAGGTGTCTATCTTTCTCTCCCTCTCTCTATCTTTTCCTCCTCTCTCTATTTCTCTCTGTCCTATCTAAAAACAACATCAATAACAACAACAATAATAATTACAACAATAATAAAAAACAACAAGGGCAACAAGAGGGAAAATAAATAAATATAAAAATTATAAAAATCTTTACAGTAATGTTCACTTTGTTTGAGTAGATATATAGAAAGAATAATGTCCTTTCTAATTTACTAACAAATTATTCATTTTCTTAACTTAATGGTTTCCAAGAAGGATATTCACAAATAAATAACTACACAAAGACTTAAATTTGGTGTTTTGGGATTCCTGATGTGGCAGACATACATTTCTTATTATAACCTGTGGGAAGATAACAAGTAGTGAAGTCACTGACTATTGAATCCTCTGCCTTTTACTAGTTATGTAAGATATGTCAGAGCAATTCCAAAACAATTTATGTCAGGATAATGCAGACTGGTTCACTACACGTGGAGCAGAATGAAGAAGGGACATCTATCTGCACAAGGGCTGAGCCAGAGATGACCAATGGCAAGGTTACCAAATCTTTTCTAGCAAGCTTACAGGATTTCAAAATTTCTTCTAGCTAGTGTCCACAATGGAATCTTAGCAAAGGTGATCAGATCACGCGCATCTCACTCACATAAAGTCGTTTGTCATGTGATGACTGAGTGTTCTGGTGCTGCCAACATGGCGAGCAGTGAAACCAATTAGTGTTTGAGAAGTTGCAGTTGTTGTCTGTCTACAGACTAATTTAGCCGTAGATTGTGCAGAACCGAGAGTGGCACAGGCGTGACATGCTAAGATATACATCCTAATGGGTTCCAACAGCAAATGTTTACTGGTTGATTACTATGTCAGTGGCAAAGCAGACAGCATTATCATATTAGGTGGACTTATTAAAGAATTTAAGTAAATACCTCATCTCAGTCAAAAATGAGAAAAACTTCTACTAAAAATGATCTCAGTAAAAATGATCTCAGAGTTGATCCTAACACTGAGAATATATATGCAGGTACTTGAGAGGAAAGGGTAAACAAAATGGTTTTTAGGAATTCTACAAATTAGAGTGAGTCAGAAAATAAAATACCTCCTCTCTTATGGTTGTCTATATATTGAGAAAACCAAGGAAAACTTAGTTTTTCTATTTATACTGTAAATCTAATTGTTTGTGAATTGGGTACTGTGAACATGGGGGATAGTAGTGATTCATGAACAAATTGGTTGTGTGCTCTCCTGGTCATAAGTGAATAATATATTTCAGGTCATTGTGAACCTGATTCTGCAGTCAGGATGTGGGAGGTATGGGCTCTTTAGAGAATCAGACTGAATAAGTGCTAACTCTTTTTTGACTCACACATTTTCATAAAAGGTGGTGATTTCAAAGTAATTATTTTGACAATTCACTGTTTTCTTTATATTACCTTCTATGGAGTTATATGGTAACTGATGGAACAAAAAGCAAGTGCTTAGAATATAATTAATGTTTTTCTATTTATTTTTATGACATATTTATTGGATAGAGAAATCAAGAGGGAAAGGGGAGTTATAAAGGGAGGGAGGTAGAGACACCTGAAGAAGTAATTCACCTCTCCTGAAGCTTACTCCTTGCAGGTGAGTATCAGGGACTTGAACCTGGGTACTTGCACATTACGACACCCATGTGCTACCTGTTAGAGGCAGTAACTCTAGAATAGCTATAAGTATAGCTGCTTTTTGAGTTTGAGTTTTAAGAATAGTTTAAATATAGTTGCTTTTTGCCCTCCTGACCAGTGAGGTGGAAAATTTCTTGCCCTTTTCCCCTCAACAGAACCTAAACAGTGAAGGCCATCAATTATTTTGAATGACCCTGCAGCGGACAGGCCTCCTCATGACCTCTGCATAGGAATACTGTTACCAGATAGCTAAAACAGATGGCTGGGTGGTCCCAACAGAGAAAAAAAAATGTGGTGACCCCCACTTTGGCCGGGACCTATTGGTCTGGTGTGATGTTTAAAACTAGCCCATGCTTTGCTCTGAATAGATCAGGCTTTTGCTAAGTTTGAAATGATTGGATATAGGCTGATAAGGTGATGTGTTCCCCCTCCCTGAGTGTAGTCTGAATTCCTATAAATTGTGTGGTTCGAGCTTTGTTCAGGGTCGAGCTTGTAGACTAACACCAGTCACCATCTCGGCCTGGATTGCAATTCGTGAATAAACATCTTTTGCTTCCTTGCAGTGGATGGTGGTTTGATTTCGCTCTTTAACACTACCAGGTAGCTTTATAAGAAAGAAGCTACTCACATCATCCTGAGGGAGACAGTCCATTCTGAAATAACCTTGTTTCATTCAACGTTGCTTTTACATAGAATGAAAGGAAGGAAGGAAGGAAGGAAGGAAGGAAGGAAGGAAGGAAGGAAGGAAGGAAGGAAAATAAACAAGAAAAGAATCCCAGGTGTGGGCACTACTGAGGTGGATTTTATTTATCCATCCAGACCTGATGATGTGACAGTACAGTTCTTGGTTCCCTGCGCTGCCCTAGCCAGAGCCCTGCGCATGTTAGTGGAGCTCTGGCTGAAAGATGGGCAGCTAGTCACTGTGTTACCTGAGGACTCAATGTAGTCTTAGAGGTGGAGGATACAAAGTCCCATCTTCCTGCACTACCCACCTCACACACACTACTGTGATAACCCTTCCAGCCCCCTCCTCCACCTTGTCTTCCATTGGCTTCCACTTTCTAGTTCTTTGAATCTGGAGAGTAACTGTGATACTCCTCTCTCCACTCCTCCCTCCCCTCCCCTCTACTCCCTTCCTCTCCCCATCACTCCTCCCTTTCCCTCTTCTCCCCCTTTTCCTTCCTTCCTTCCTTCCTTCCTTCCTTCCTTCCTTCCTTCCACCTTTCTCTCTCTCTCTCTCTTTCTGTCTTTCTTCCTCTCCTTCTATCTTTCATGTGCATGAAACTCTTTTACATAATCATTAAGTTGTCTCCCTGCCCTGGAGTTTCTTTTTCTAATGTACTGAAACCATCACAGAATGCAGATAATAAGGAAGATATTTCAAACACAAACAAAAATCCTCAGGACAATATCCTAATGTGAATGGAAGACTCTTTTCCATGATACTACAGTTAAAAGCTGGTTAGTACAAGCAAATGTTTATTTACCACATATTATCACTAAAATATTAATAATAATTATTATTGTTATTTTCCTTTTTGCCATGCATGTGCATAAGAACATCATGTTGGAGGGTCAAAGATTAGCTAAATATGTTTCTTTAAACATATTTAAAGATGCTTGAGGACCTGTAGAAACTTTACTAGTTCTGGAAGTGTTTATTTTTTGTTGTTGTTGTTGTTGTTTGGTTTTTTTTTTTTTTTTTACCAGAGCACTGCTCAGCTCTGGCTTAAGGTGGTTCAGAGGATTGAACCTGGGACTTTGAAGCCTCAGGCATGAGAGTCTCTTTGCATAACCATTATGCTTTCTACCTAGCCCTGCCCTGGAAGTGTGTTTTTAAGTGAAGCAGAATTATTCCTTCTAGGGAGATATTTAGAACAGCAATTTCTTGGACCTTGTTCCAGATCTACTGAATCAGAAGTTCTAAGGATAATCTCAACAATGACTGGATTTTTTCCCCAAGTTCTACAGGTGACCCTAACATATATTTTATACACATAGTTAGTGTAAAAGGCAGTAGCCTTGAAATTCCCTTTTTATGCAGTTGTTTGTTAAGTGCTTTTAGTATGAGTTGCTTGTAGTATGAGGTGGAAAATTCCTTGCCCCTTCCCCCTTGAATAAGCAGGACCTAATCAGTGAAGGCCACCCATTGTTCGAAGGACCCTGCCTGGGGATAAGCCTTATCAGGACCTCATCAATGAAGGCCACCCATTGTTCGAAGGACCCTACATGGGGACAAGCCTTATCAGGACCTTTGAACAGACTTATCAGGACCTTTGAACAGACTTTGTGGTGTGCTGCCTACCAGATGGGTGGTCATAGCCAATGGCAGGAGGATGTGGCGACCCTGCCTGGTTGAATTCTATTGGTTGTGTGATCTTACTATATTTGAAACTAGCCCGCGCTTTGCTTTGAATGGATCATGCTTTTGCTAAGTTTGAAATGATTGGATCTTGTGTTTGCTATAGCCTGTTATTGGATGTAGGTTGATAAGGTGATGTGTTCCCCCTCCCTGAGTGTAGTCTGAATTCCTATAAATTGTATGGTTTGAGCCCTGTTCGGGGTCGAGCTTGGTAGACTAACACCAGTCACCATCTCGGCCCGGATTGCAATTCGTCAATAAACATCTTTGCTTCCTTACAGTGGATGGTGGTTTGATTTATGCTCGCTAACAGTTAGGAAGAGATCAAATACCCACTGAAACAGAAACAAAGATAAATCTACATTGTAGAACTGTATTTTTTTTTTCACTCTGAGAGATGCTTAAGGAATAGAAACTTGAACATAAATACTGTGTGGGAATTCCTTACCAAGTTTGCATTCTGTGTTCTTGGGCATATTTCCTTGCAGGTGTTTACAAAGCACTGATTTAAGATCTTCTATGTGGTTGCATTGTCAGTCCCTGTAGGAATTCCCTCAGATCATCAACAGCCATCCATATGCAAATCCCACCCTTTCCAAACTGGAGCATAAAGACCATTAAGCCTCCCCTAGTTCTTTAAAGCCAGAAACTATAAAGCTTCCCTGAACTCAGTGAGTTACTTATCTGTGTCCCCTAGGACAAATGCTTCAGAAAGTGTTGTCAGGAAGGATAGGTTATGACTACATTGTTGAGAAATAAATGTGGAGGAGAAAAGTATATTCTCCTCTAGAGGCATTAACTATTAATATCTTGGCTTTATTCTAGTCTCTGTTTTTCAATGTTTAGTTGACTATATGTATGTACAGAAAATCAACTTGAAAAAATGTATCATCGGGATATGAAAATGATACAATTTTACATTTAACTATGATGCAACAATATCACAATATAGCAAATCACTAAGAACTCTCCTGTAAGTTTCATTTTGCAATTCCTAGCTTTAGATTTCTGTTGACCATCGTCACCTATTGTACTAGACCTTGAACAAAATGACGCCTGTAAATTGTACTTAGATGAAATATTCTCAGGTTGTCCCCATAGAGGACACATATTTATGTACAGAGTGGCTTTCACTTTTATTGCATTTTGGAATCTAAGAAATTTATTGTGTTGTTTAACCATGAAAGTCCCTTAGGTAAGAACAGACCTTTTTGCTTATTTTACTGGTAATTGAGCAACTAGGAATGAGGTCAAATAGACATGACCATCCATCCAGAGTCTTTTGTCTCAAGGCTGTGTTCTTTCTACCACAGTCAACTGCCTTAAATTGAAACAATGGGTAGTTACCATGGGGAGACTGTTTTAATCTTGGATTTATACCACTCAAAGGTTGGCCAAATAACTCATCTCACTAATATTCAGATTACGCATAGTTCAAAAGATTTTAGGGCATTCTTTACTGTTGTGTTATTGTTGTTGTTATTGTTTGTTTTAGGGCATTCTTTACTGTTTTGTTATTGTTGTTATTGTTTGTTTTAGGGCATTCTTTACTGTTGTGTTATTGTTGTTGTTATTGTTTGTTTTGTTTTCTCTTTTACTAGAAAGACAGAGAAAAAAGAGAGAGACAGCACCAAAGCTCTAGTTAATGTGGTGAAGGCAGGGATCAAATCTGGGTTCTGCTGAAGGCAAATTTGCACACTATCTAAGTGAGCTATTTTGCCAGGTTGTTTGGGGGTACATCTACTCAGCTGGCCTTCAATTTGCCCCAGCATACGTAACCAAAAGTCATTATTTTGATGGGTAGGTGCTTAAAACAAAACGAAGTTCTCGTTGAAAATCTCAAATCCATGCATCATTATAAACCTTGGAAATGTTTCAGGCATGGCTTTGATGAAGTACACTCTCCAGCCCACATTTTACATCTTCTGTCTTATGTACCTGGTCTGTGATACCTGTGATTTTAGGCTTTTAAATATATAAACTCATTACAACCAAGCAAGGCAACTACAAATATCTCTTTTATGTCCATTAGTAACACAGCTATGTAAGTAGGAACACGATAAGAAATAGTGCTATAGTCCTATGTCTGTGACTGGATGAACTGAGATCATTGATTTCAGAATTATTGTCTGCACACTACTTAAATATTACTAAAATCTATAAGTTACTGCATTTAAAATATAAAATTTTAATACATGGTGTATTTACTTAGTGTAAAGTTAATACTGTAAATTGCCTTCCAAGAGGAAATCTTGGTATTCTGAAAAGAAATGTTTTTTTTTTTCTCTGAAATTTCAATATATTTAAAAGACAGTTGGCTATCTCAGAATACATCCTCCTGGTTGGAAAATGATAATTCAATGATTTACCTCTTGTTTACTGCTTTTGAGGAGGGAGGTTTATGCTAAGACATATTTAAAGATATTGTCATACATAATTTCATCTGATCCTCAGAAAAAATGTTGTTTTGGAGCACAATATATTTTTTTAACTATTTTTTTCTTTCTTTCTTTTTTAAATATGTTTTTATTTTCCCTTTTGTTCTTTTGTTGGCCTTGCTGTATTTTATTGTTGTTGTTATTGATGTTGACATTGTTAGGACAGAGAGAGATGGAGAGAGTAAGGGAAGACAGAGAGGGGTGAGAAAGACAGACACCTGCAGACCTGCTTCACTGCGTGTGATGAGACACCCCTGCAGGTGGGGAGCTGGGCTTGAACTGGGATCCTTACGCTGGTCCTTTCACTTCACTCCATGTGCGCTTAACCTGCTGCACTACAGCCAAACTCCCCTGAGACATAATCTTTTTTTTAAAAAAATTTATATTTATTTATTTATTTATTTACTCCCTTTTGTTGCCCTTGTTGTTTTATTTTGTCGTTGTTAGATAGGACAGAGAGAAGTGGAGAGAGGAAGGCAAGACAGAGAGGGGGAGAGGAAGACCTGTTTCACCTCCTGTGAAGCGACTCTCCTGTAGGTGGGGAGCCGGGGGCTCAAACTGGGATCCTTACACCGGTCCTTGAGCTTTGCAAAACCTACCCTTAACCCACTGCACTACCGCCCAACTCCCAAGACACAATCTTTTAAGACCAATTTATGTAAAGCATCCTATAAGTTATCATTTTCACACCGTCATCAGTTTCACTGAAATCAAGTTGTTTTATAATTCACATCAAGTTTAAACTGCTCAAAGTCGCTTAATTTGTGTTAATGATTCTTATTTCTTCAAAGGGACCATACAGGGAAAATGAGATAAAGGGGAAAACACTTAGTAGCAAAAGGCAGGATTTCTCAACATTTTTGCTAAGGCCCTTTTCCATTATGAATCTGTACATGCTGTATTTCACAGATCACACTACTTTTCATGGAATCTGAAAATACCAGACTTCCCTGGACAGACAACCCCACCCATGTGTCCTGGAGCTCTGCTTGCCCAGAGCCCTGCCCCACTAGGGAAAGAGAGAGGCAGGCTGGGAGTATGAATCAACCTGTCAACACCCATGTTCAGCAGGGAAGCAATGACAGAAGCCAGACCTTCCACCTTCTGCATCCCACAGTGATCTTGGGTCCATACTCCCAGAGGGATAAAGAATAGGAAAGCTATCAGGGGAGGGGATGGGATCTGAAGTTCTGGTGGTGGGAATTGTGTGGAAAAACCAAAATCCTATGGTTTTCTTAATATTTCCTTTTTATAAATAAATAAATATGGTATTCAATGGCAGCCAACTGAAAAAAAAAAAAAAAAGAAAATGTCCCTTACCTTAAAATGAGGCTTTTATTTATTGGTATGCTTCTAAAACCCCTTCTGTTTCATTGGTTTAATTCCGCCTGCTTAACACTGTATTCTATTTACATAAACACTGTTAACTAAGCGCCGCCCTGCCTGCAGGGCATTGGTTTAATCCCCCCTGCTTAACGCTGTATTCTATTGACATAACCACTGTTAACTAAGCACCGCCCTGCCTGCAGGGCATTGGTTTAATCCCCACTGGTTCATGATGTCTTTTTGCTCTGCCACCTCTCCTAGTACACCCTGATTTGCACCAGTCTTTATTTGCTCCACCCTCTCTACGTCACATCCTGTTTCCACCCTACTTGGAGAGTATATATGTGGATTAGAGTATATATTAGGATTGTGATTAGAGAGAGATTGGCTTAGATTGTGCTGCATTCCACATGAATAAAGACTGATCTGCATACCATTCAGCCATGAGTCCCTGGTCGTCTGTCTTCCGCCTGCGAAGCTAGCCAGCCCGACATTTATTAATCAAGCAATCATTTTAATTCTTAGCTAGAGATAACTAGTTTGAACTTGGTGTCTGAGAAAACTTTGAGGGAATAAATGCTTTTATGATGATTTACTGACTAATTTTATAGACTAGACAAATAGTATACTGTGTTATTCAGGCAGTTTTGGTTGCTTTTGCCTTAAGACTTTGGCAGCCTGACAATGGCACATCTGGTTGTGCATAAGTATTACAGTGTGTAAGGGTCTGGCTTCAAACCCCTGGTCCCCCGCTATTGGGAGGAGAACCTTCACACATGTTGAAGCAGTGTCACAGGTATCTCTCCCTCTCTATCTCTTACTCTGTTCCCAATTTCTCTGTAGAGGTCTAAATACATAGCTATCAGTAAAGACTGTGGACACTGATTCTATTCAATTTTTGTAGATCTGAATATTTGGAATGAAGGCATCCTTTTTAATTACACACTAACACTGGGAAACAAGTAGGCCAGCTCCTACCATCTGTGTTAGCAATGTGGCGTGCTCACCTTCAGGGTGCAGAGGCTGATGGGATGTCAAAAAAAAAAAAAAAGTGGAAAAGATTGTGTGTAAATGATCTCAGAGCTGAAAAGATAGATTGCTAGGTAGGGAGCCTGCCCTGCCCTCGTTGTTTGGTCCTAGCACTGCAAGGGGCCAGGCTCTAGTACCTTGGTTTCTCTCCTTGGCTTTTGAGCTCTCTATCTGGGTGGGGAAAAAAAAAGTCAAGTAGAAAGAAGGGAAATGCACAAGACTCCTTTTCAATTCAAAAGAAAAAAATGAAGGGAGTGGTGCTGGGGAGAGATGTATTAAATGAACATTGAGTTCTTCACATGGAAACTGAAGTATCTGTGCCAATTTTGCAAGTGGACTGAGAGTGAAATTGGTTACAAGCCTCTAATTATAACGGGAGAGAGGACATACAGGTGGTCACTGAAGCAGTCTCAGGTGAGGGTGATACAGATTCTTCCAGCTCTATTTTGCGTCAGGAAAACTTGTTCGGAAGAAAAGATAAAGAACTTAATAGGGATACAGATCATTTCGCAGGTTTTCTTCTTTCAACCTGTTTTATTGGAACATGACAGATCGGAACATTGATAGCCAGATTCTCTTTATGTTTTTCAAACTTATTTTAAAATTACTTACCTATTTCCATTTATGTCTGAATGAAACAAGACCTATTTTTCTAGCATTCTGCAGAGGCTATTTGAGATGATAAGTCACACTGCCTTTGCTTATCAAGCAAATATATGAAGAGAGAGTTCACTGATTAAAATAAGTAATTAGTGTGCAAATCCCTTGTTGACACTGAGTTAACAGGCTAGACTAAGCCTTTGTGATGAGGCAGCGGTCAAAGAGATGGCACTTAGAGCATCCTGGGGAGCACAAGAGTTGAAAAAGGATGAGTGGGGCAGCCACAGACCTCTGGATAAGTGTCCCAAGATGAGACAGGATCTTAAGTAAGCAGAAGGAGAAAAAGAAAGGAACTCTGTTGACACATGAAGCTTCAGAAGGAAGTTGGAGACTGAATTATAAGATCTGCAAGATGTTGTACTGGATTCCTGGATTGGTTATAACAAAAGTTAAAATCAGAGTGGCTGCACAAAGCACAAGGACCGGCGTAAGGATCCCAGTTCGAGCCCCCGGCTCCCCACCTGCAGGGGAGTCGCTTCACAGGAGGTGAAGCAAGTCTGCAGGTGTCTGTCTTTCTCTCCCCCTTTGTCTTCCTCTCCTCTCTCCATTTCTCTCTGTCTTATCGAACAATGATGACATCAGCAACAATAATAACTACAATAATAAAACAACAAGGGCAACAAAAGGGAATAAATAAATAAATATTTAAAAAATCAGAGTGACTGACTTCATGGGAATATATTCTCCAGCTTTGGAGGCTTAAACTGTGGAAATCAGGTGCCTGTAGCACTAATTCCTTCTGAGAATGAGTATGACTCTTATTTATTTATTTATTTATTTATTTATTTATTTATTTATTTATTTTTAACTTATTTCCCTTTTTGTTGCCCTTGTTGGTTTTATTGTTATTGCACTTATTGTTGTCATTGTTGTTGGATAGGACAGAGAGAAATGTAGAGAGGAGGGGAAGACAGAGGGGGGGAGAGAAAGATAAGAGACATGCAGACCTGCTTTACCACCTGTGAAGCCACTCCCCTGCAGGTGGGGAGCCGGGGCTTGACCCGGGATCCTTACTGGTCCTTGCACTTTGCAACATGTGCATTTAACCCACTGCGCTACTGCCAGACTCCCGAGTATGACTCTTCTAGCTTTTGGCAACAGTTGACAATACTTGATATTCCTTCACTCTTAGATACAATGCCTGTCTTTATGCACACTTGATATTCTTCCTATGATCATTTTTTTCCTCTTCATATCATCAGTTTTTCACGAGGATAACTGTCACACTCAATTATGGGTCTAACTTGAGTACAATCTCAGCTAATTATATCTGCAATAATTCTGTTTCCATACCTAGTCACATCATGATGCACTGGGATAGATAATTATACATTACACAGTTCAGTCAATAGTAGACATACTAAACTATTTTTATCATTCTATCTTAAGACAAAATTCAGTATGCAAGTCTATGGGTGTCTCCAACAATTTCTGAAGAATATAAACATGCAAGAGAAGAATAAAGAAACAAAGCAAGTTCATGAGCTTTTGCAAATATATTAGGATAATAAGACATACATATGGCTTATACTAAGACTGCAATACTAAAGAAAGAGAGAAATAGATAGTTTTGACAAGAGCATCATATAAACTGAAATAGATTTGAGGATAGCAGTGGATCAATAAATCATTATGGAGTTGTTAAACCTGGCTTGCTGACGAGAGACCAAGGAGAAATGGAAGTTAAAAGCCCTAAGAGTGCTATTCTAAAGGGAGATGCGGGGTTAGAATTCAAATACAACAGAGGGTCCTTGAAGTCAGGAGTGTGGGTGTCTCATGAGGAGAATGTACATAGAACAACATTGAACGTCAAGATGGAACCCAACCCATACAACAGAAGGTCAGAAAAAAACGTAGGGCTATTATCATGGAGAGCTAAGAGCAAACACAGTGACAACTCAAGAAAATAAAATATTTACTGAAATGAACAGTGGCAGGGCACACATCTTACCTGGGGAGCTTTCTCTTTACCAATCAATCGATCAATTCATAGATCTATCATCTATTTATATGGAGAATATATAATGTCGGCAAATGAGTTACTTACATATATATAATTATATATATAATTATATATTATATATATTTGTTATATATCGTATATATATATACTTACATATATATAATATATTATATATACTTACATATATAATTATATATAATTATATATTATATATATTTGTTATATATCATATATATATATACTTACATATATATAATATATTATATATACTTACATATATATAATTATATATTATATAAGTATATATTATATATATTCTTTTTTTTTCCTCCAGGGTTATTGTTGGGGCTTGGTAATGACACTATGAATTCACTGTTCCTGAGGGCTTTCTTTTTTCTATTTTATTGGATGACACAGAAAGATACTGAGAGAGGAGGGGGAGATAGAGACCACAAGAGGAAGTTAGACACCCTCAGCCCTGCTTCACCACTTTTGAAGCATCACTCCTTCAGGTGGGAAGTGGGGACTTGAACCCAGATCTTTTGTGGGGGTCTTTATGCTTAGCATTGTGTGAGCTTAACCAGGTATGAAACCTTCCAACTTCCTCTCTCTATATATATACATTATTTTTTCACACATACACAAGTATACACACACACACACACACACACATAGTGTGTGTCAATCTGGACCTCAATTATGCATGATTTCAGCACTACTGGATCAACTTTTTAAAATTCATATATATGGAGAGAGAGAGAAGCAGAGATACGAAGAAAGAGACACTAAGCAGGGACAGTTACCAGCCTCCATAGTGCCAGGTCTTGCTGTGCCACTCTGAATGGACTTGAACCTATGTTGGACATATGACACTACACACACCAAACATGAAAAATGGGCATGTTATTAATTGTTGAGGAACATCTAATACAATATATACATCTTTATGTTCTGGACTTATGCATGTTTTAGATTAGCACAAACTATGACTTAAGAAATCATTCTGTACACACTTATTATATTGTAGTCATATAAATCACTATGTAATTAATATGAGAGGGGGAAAATTAATTGTATGTCTAACAAAGGGACTTTTCAAAGTTAACCCAATTACCAAATAATGTGATGATAACAGTATCTATCCATTGTCTTCTCAAACCCTAAGACAGCAGGAACCTCACATTTCCACTATAGAGCCTAAACTCCCCCCAGTCCTGGGACTCTAGGGTAGGGCCCACTTTCCTGTATGTTTCTCCCAATTCTTATCAAATAATATTGCATCCGCTGATTGCAACCTAATCAACACAAGGAGTGCCACCCCAGCATGCTTCACTTCAGACTGTGTCCAGAGACTTCAGGTGTGGAATGACAACCCTTCAGCTTCATCACTCGGGTGAGACCTTTCCTTTCACAGTATTCTCTAATTCCATCCCAGGTGGTTCACTTTCTAGCAAAGTTCCAAAACCTAGATATAGACAAGGTTCCAGGATATAGAGCCTATGTCCACACGTATCCATAAACTACGGCAAAATATATACCTGAAAGTAGAAGTACACTAGAGTTTGCAGTGAGTACCAGTCAACACTTCATCTCCACTATTCCAACCTTTGGGTCCATGATTCTTCAACAATTTGTTTGGCTTTGTATGTTAACTCTCTTTTCAGCCACCAGTTTCCAGATGCCATCAGGATGCCGGCCAGGCTTCCCTGGACAGACGACCCCACCAATATGTCCTGGAGCTCTGCTTCCCCAGAGACCCACCCTACTAGGGAAAGAGAGAGGCAGACCGGGAGTATGGACCGACCAGTGAATGCCCATGTTCAGTGGGGAAGCAATTACAGAAGCCAGACCTTCTACCTTCTGCAACCCACAACAGCCCTAGGTCCATACTCACAGAGTGATAGAGAATGGGAAAGCTATCAGGGGAGGAGATGGGATATGGAGATTGGGTGGTGGGAATTGTGTGGAGTTTTACACCCCCCCCCATCTTATGATTTTGTTAATGTTTCCTTTCTTAAATAAATTAAAAAAAAAAGAAATAATTCTGTAAGGATGACAATGCTTTGACTTCCCATAGATCAGTGCGTGTTGAGAGAGGCCACAGGATTGCTCAAGAACTGATGGGAAACTATGTGAATGTGACCATTAGCCTTCTGATTATTACCTACTTCCATATTATATTGCCTTAGTTAGTAAGTTAATGGTATTTACCTGGGAATCAATCCAGAGGCAGTATGACTGAGCATAAGGAAAGTTTTATTATATAGTCAAGTAGACTGAATCTGTTTGGGGTACAAATCTCAAAATCAAAAAGTAAAAAAAAGGGAGTCGGGCTGTAGCGCAGCGGGTTAAGCGCAGATGGCGCAAAGCACAAGGACCGGCATAAGGATCCTGGTTGGAACCCCGGCTCCCCACCTGCAGGGGAGTAGCTTCACAGGCGTTGAAGCAGGTCTGCAGGTGTCTATCTTTCGCTCCTCCTCTCTGTCTTCCCCTCCTCTCTCCATTTCTCTCTGTCCTATCCAACAACCACAACAACAATAATAACTACAACAATAAAACAACAAGGGCAACAAAAGGGAATAAATAAATAAAATAAATATTTTTAAAAAAGTAAAAAAAAAAAAACTAAACTACTCTAAGCCTGGAGAAAACAGAATGTTTCTCTAAAAACTGTTGAGTAGTGAACCGTTTAAATTTACAAGCATACTGATAGGTTAGGAAGAGTTGAGATAGCACAGGTTTTATTTTGTTATAGTTTTGTGTCAGAAACTACTAATATTTTCTTCTCAGTGTTCAAGAAGGAATAAGGAATCTGAAGATGGTTTCAGTTTTACGTTTTGAAAAGCAAGATCTAGAGACTGTGTCATTCAGCTAGTTTGGTTGGGGTCTTACTATCCCCCACCGACACCCCTTGCATTTGCCTCTTTTCCAAGTCTCCTTGTGGACAGTTTACAATTCAGTCGAGAAGATTAGGTATAATGAGTCGCCCTTAGTATAAACAACAACATAAGAGGATATGCCTGAAGCCATTCATATTAATTTATTGTAAAAGTAGTTTGAAAAACACAAAGCAAATCAAGACTAACCACAAACGTCCAAGGGGGCAGGTGGTCCTGCATCAGATTGGTGTCACTAACTGTGGAGCACAAACCCCAAACACAAGTGTCTTGAAGTTTGAAACAATATTTCTATAAGCTAGAAAGACATTTTTATAGCAAGAATCTAAAAGTCTTAAGAAGATAAGAAACCTGAATGGGTTCCTGAGCGTTACCGGTAGAGTCTTAATTCTTTCCACATTTCAATTGATTGGATCCCCCTGACAGTGCAATATTTTTCTCTCCTTCCAAAGGCTTGTCTACCTGCAGTTAACATTGGGACACGATTTACTGATCTGGTTGCTTTCTGGTGTGGTGTCTTAAAGTGCAGAATGTAGATCTTTAATCAGACTGCTTAGAAGGACTTCCGTTCCTCCTCATATTTCATCCATGAGTAAGAAAAGGCAATTGAGAAGGTATTTCTGATATTTGCAAGAGGAGGTTCTTTCTGTTGAAATGAATTTTAACCAGTTTCAGAGAACACATTTTTCTTATTAGACATAACCAGTATTTTTTAGTAATATAGTCTTATAAGAAAAAAAATCTACTCAACAAATAATTGCTAGGCCTGTCATGAAGGGTAAGATGAAGACAAGAAGCTTGAGTCAAGTCATATCACCCATCCATATTTCTCAGTCTCTGATGAATGGCTATAAATATATCATCATCTAGGCTCAGCTAACTTCAGAGTCCAGATTCACTACTATGAGTCACTAAGACTTTGTTATAATTCAGAATTCTGTAGTGCACATACATTTTTCCTTTTGGCCAGAGTTGTACCTCATGCATATAATATTTCACTGATACCTATAATGATTTTCTTGTCATTTATATAATAAAACCTAGGCAGAGAAAGGAGGGAGAAATACCCAAGAACCAAATCTTCCTCTGTTGCTTAACATATCCCATGGGATGCTGGATGAGCTCAGATGCTTAGCAGTGAATGTTCCCTATCCACTGAGCTATCTGTCTTTCTGAATTCTGAGATTATAGGAATAACTGAGTATCTTCAACATAGGTGTTTGAAAAAACTGTATGTTTCTTTCTTAAAACATTAAGATCACCCCACTCCCAGACTTTCTCTCTATGGATCAGTTAGGACACACTCAGATTCACCATAAGATGGAACAAAAAGTAGAGAAACTCTCCTGCTCTCTCTTTTCCTCTTCAGACACAGCTGTCCCCCACCAACAGCGGAACCATAGAAGTTACATTTTGTGGACCAATACTGACACACTGATATCATCCAATGCATGTAGTCATGGTTCATAACTGAAATACTCTGGCCTTGGACAAATGCATAGTGACAAGTATCCATATTGCGTCATCACGTAGAACAGTTTCCCTGCCCACCGCAGTATCTACAGAGTGTCCATTTATCTCGTCTTCCCATGAACACCTGACAACCACTGATGTTTTTACTGTCTTAAGTTTTGTCTTTTAAAAATATTCTACAGGTGTGATCATCTGATTGAGGGAGGTTCTATTCTTTCATTTCTTTTTATATTAATTAGTATTATATGTTA
The DNA here is from genome assembly GCF_950295315.1 of Erinaceus europaeus. Classification (NCBI taxonomy): domain Eukaryota; kingdom Metazoa; phylum Chordata; class Mammalia; order Eulipotyphla; family Erinaceidae; genus Erinaceus; species Erinaceus europaeus. The sequence goes on along the minus strand of NC_080164.1, from coordinate 2,854,689 downwards.
AGATATATTTATTTACATATTTTGTAATTGTACATTTTACTTATATACACATTTTTATTTCAGTTAGTTAATACCTTTATTTATTAGTTATATGGAGAAGAACTGAAAAGGGAAGGGGAGATAGTCAGGGAAAGATACAGAGAGACCCCTGCATCCCTACTTCACCAGTCCTCAAGATTTCTGCCTGCAGGTGGGGATTTGAACCTGAATCCCTGTACACTGTAATGTGTGTGCTTAGCCGGTGTGCTACCACCTGGCTCCCTTACACACACACACACACACACACACACACATACACACACACACACACACATATATATATATATATATATATATATATACATATAATAATTTTTATATCTATGTATTTATTTTCCCTTTTCTTGCCCTTGTTGATTTTTCATTGTTATTGTAGTTACTGTTGTTATTGATATTGTTGTTGTTAGATAGGATAGAGAAAAATGAAGAGAGGAGGGGAAGACAGAGAGGTGAAGAGAAAGACAGACACCTGAAGACCTATTTCACCATCTATGAAGTGACACCCACCCACCCCCCACAGGTGAGGAGCAGGGGGCTCGAACTGGGATCCCTATGCTGGTCCTTGCGCCTGAGCCACCTGCGCTTAACTTTGCTGCGCTACCACCCAACTCCCTCTTACTTATATTTTTTATCATTTTATTGGTCAGGTAACAGTATACAACACAGCTGTTGACACATTGCTACAATTTCTCATCTCATGACAGGTATCTGCCAAAAAGAAAGGAGAGAGAACGAGGCATCACTCTCAACATCATTGCGAAGAACCAGCCTCAACAACCGCTGGAAAGTCCAACTTCTTACCCATTGCACCACCTCCTGGGCCACTATTTTATTTATTGTCATCATCATCATCATCATCATCATCATCATCGTCTTTAATATTTTTTAGAGCTGCATATTATTTTTATTTATTTTTTATTTTATTTATGAAAAGGAAACACTGACAACACCATAGGATAAGAGGGGTACAACTCCACACAGTTCCCACCACCAGAACTCCGTATCCCACCCCCTCCCCTGATAGCTTTCCTATTCTTTATCCCCCTGGGAGTATAGACCCAGGGTCATTGTGGGATGAAGAAGGTGGAAGGTCTGGCTTCTGTAATTTCTTCCCGCTGAACATGGGCTTTGGCAGGTTGATCCATACTCCCAGCTTGTCTCTCTCTTTCTCTAGTGGGGCAGGGCTCTGGGGAGGTGGGGCTCCAGGACACATCGGTGAGGTCATCGGTCCTGGGAAGTCCAGGGATTCAAGGTAGCATCTGGAAACTGGAAGCTAATAAAAGAGTTAACATATAAAATCAAATGAATTGTTGTCTAATCATAAAGCTAAACACTTGAATATTGAAGATGAAGATTTGTGATCTCTGTTTTGAAGACAGCTAGTAGGCCTAACATAGTTATATTCCAAAGGGCCCATGACTATACTAGGTTTTTCCTGAGCCTGATATCTGATATGCAGGTGGACCCAAATTATTGTCTGGGGTGATGATATCATGGCTGGAAAAAGGGCTTGAAAGTTGCATCAAGCAAGAGAGTAGCTCCCAAATATGGGAAAGGTGTATAAACATTGTTGACTGTCAACCCCATCAATTTGATCTGGGGCCAATATTCAGCTTAGGAGCCTGTGTGACCTCTGCATCCCTGTAGATCTGAGCTCACACTCTGTGGTCATGAGTAGGAACATTCTAAGCTGCCCCAATATCAGGACCCATCTTCCTCAGGTGTAGTATAGAGTATGTTGTCCAGCCTCCCTTCGGGAAGATAGAATATTCTCTACTGTTGTTGATCCACATTGAGGGCAAGGTCCTATGGGAGGTCCCCAAAGGGATCCATTGTGTTGTTACTGATGGAGATGTCCAGTGACAATGGAGAGAGGGATCTATTTGATGTCTAGGCTCCTCAAGTCTGTGTGGGAATCCCAGGACTCCCCTACTAGAGCCCCAGCTGATGCGGTGGCCTGACAGTGACTGAAGAGTCATCATCAAAGTGTGCCAGTCTCTTGCTCTTATTCAAATTTTGTAGTTCTTACTTTGATCAGGTTAGCTTTGGAGAGACTAAAGGAAGTATAATAGGAAGTAGGGGAGGAGTGTAACTAGGTCTAAGTAGAAATGATTTCATTAGGTGCTTTATGATGTCTTTTTTTTTAGGTCTTTCTATTTGCTAGCTTCATTTATTGGCTCACTGCAGACTATCCTGTGCTTTTGATTTCAGGTATATATGTTCCCTGGTTTATGGATACATGAGTACACATGCCCTATCTCATGGCACCAGGTCTATATTTAAGTTTTGAGGATTTGTTAGGAAGTGAACATCTATTATTTTTTACTACAGTAGTGCTCATCTCTGGTTTATAATTATGCCAGGGATTCAACAACTTTCTATTTCATATGCCCTCAGTCATTTGGGTGAGCAAGATAGTTCACCTCAGAGAAGACCAGCTTTACCAACCACATGACCCAGGTTCAAGCCTTACCCCTCCCACATTGTGAGAAAACTTGTATGTGGTAGTATTTTTCCCTTCCCCTGCTCTGTCTTTCTTCCTATTTCTTTTTATGGGGAGTTAATGGTTTACAGTACAGTCTTTGACAAGTGGGCATAGCTTCTTATCTCTCCTTGCCAGGTATCTAGCAAACACCTGTTTCCTCAGCGTTGATATCCCTCCTCTCCATATAACACCAGAACTCCTTTGCCCATCAATCTCTTTGATTTGCAGTGGAATGCTGAGGCACCAATGAAGACAAAATAAAAATTGCCAAATTTTCCTTTAAGGTTTTCTTACACACATTTTGGAGAAACATTATTTTACTTGGGTAGGGTTGGGTGGTTCAATGATCCATTATAATAAACTTTTTATCTCTCAACTTGAGCTATTCTAACACACATGGCATGATAAAATATATCTTGCAAGGTAAGCATTGCCACTGAAAGTGCCATATTGTATTCTAATGCATCCACTGTGCTTTACCGAACTTGAAAAATTCTGTATTGTTAAATGACAAAAATGATAAAGGAGTACATAGATAGGGCATGCCGAAAATCATTTTTTTCTTATCAAATAAACAGGGAAAAAAAGTAATCTTACATTCTATGTAGATAGCCAGCATGGTTAAGTAACCCTGCCTCAAAAGTGGCTTTGCTGTAGCAGGTTGATCTTAACTAGGTGCCAAACCACAGACTGTGTCAGTCAGCAGCTTATTGAGTAGATCAGTGATTCATTCCCAGGCAGAATTTACAAAGGATTGTTCATCTTCTCATTTTATAAAAGCATTTTCAACATAAAGCTTTACAAAGTTTATGATTAATATATATATATCAGCAGATTAAAATATATATATTCTGTAATTGCTTCTCTGCTGATATATATATATTAATCATATATATAATATATATGATATATATAACATATATCATATATATTATATATATATGAATGTATCAGAAGAGAAGCAATTACAGAAGCCAGACCTTCTACCTTCTGTACCCAATAATAATGCTGGGCCCATGCTCTCAGAGAAATAAAGAACAGGAGAGTTTTCAAGGAAGGGGATGGGGTACGGACCTCTGGTGGTGGCAATTGTGTAGAATTGTATCCCTCTTATCCTGTGCTTTTGTCAATATTTTTTTATCTTATAAATACATTTTAAACAAGAAAAAGGTAAGTTTAATTTAAAAATGAGAGTAAGTGGAATTTTTTTAAAGATGTAGAACCAAAAACATCACATTGTTGAAGGAATTTTTAAACTTATACCTCTTATGAACCTCTAAAGAAGATGATAACAACATAGGTAATGGCTAGGAAGTATGTCTTGTTACTTATGCACAGAATTATTTAAAAGTCTAGTTACTACTTCCCAGAATTTTGACTCTAAAAATATTGTGTAATATCTTAATTCATAACTTTGCTGTGCTTTTAGTTTGTGCCATTCAATTATATGATAGTTTGCCAATTTGGTCTGACTCTGAATTGGTGATACATATGCTCATTAATATTGACACCATTTATTGAAAACTGAGAAATGTCATCCATGTACAAACTATTGTGTTCAATGTTAAATGTAAAAGCATTAATCACTCAGTAAAGGAAAATAATTAAAATAAGTAAGTAAATAACAAATATTAAAAATATATCAACACCATTTCATAGATGGTAGGATGAAAATGCCCAAAAGGAATGAGTCACCAAGTAGAGCTAAAATTCTAATCCCCGGCTGCCTGAAGGTTAAACTATATCAGTGAGCACTTTACGTCCTGCTACTGAAGTAGATCTGACCTTGCAAGGGAAAATACACTTGGGGTGCCTGGTGGTGGTGCACCTGGTTGAGCACACATGTTACAGTGTTCAAGGACCTGGGTTCAAGCCTTGGGTCTCCATATGTAGGCAGAAATCTTTGAGAGTGAAACAGCAAGGCTGCAGATGTCTCTCTTTTCTTTTCCCTATCAACCCCTACTTTCTGGATTTCTGTCTGTCTCTAGCCAATAAACAAATAAAGATAATAAAAATTAAATATTTTGTTTTTTAAATGATGCCTTTAATAAATTCAGATTATTTTATTTTCATAGAAATTATTGTTTTAATTATTTAATTACTGGGGGATACAGTTTTACAGTCGACAATAAATTAAATAGTTTGTACATGCATAACATAACATTTCTCAGTTTTCCATATAACAATACAACCTCCAGTAGGTCTTCTGTGATCCTTTTATAGGACCTGTACTCTTCCTACCACCCCTCCCAGAGTCTTTTACTTTGGTACAATACACCAACTCCAGTTCAGGTTCTACTTGTGTTTTCTCTTCTGATCTTGTTTTTCAACTTCTGCATGAGAGGGAGATCATCCCCCAAATTAAATATTCTTAAAGAAGTAAATGTACTCTCTATGTAAGTACAATCAGGTCACTTGGATAAAGTATATGAATAGAAAGCCAAATACAGGCATAAAGATAATTGAAATTTAAAGAAATCTCTCAAAATCTGGAGGTGAGCCATGCTTTATCTCTAATATCAGTAATTATCTGAATAGTTTTGTTATATAATTCTATGTATATATAAAATGTAGACATATTCAAGTGAAATATAGAAATTCCAACAGGTAAGGGGTTGGGGACCTGGAACTGGGTCTTTGCCCATGGTAAGAAAGGCATCCTGGAGTGGGCAGTAGCACAGCGGGTTAAGCGCAGGTGGCACAAAGCACAAAGCCCAGCATAAGGGTCCCGGTTCCAGTCGCTTCACAAGCAGTGAAGAAGCTCTACAGGTGTCTATCTTTTTCTCCCCCTCTCTGTCTTCCCCTCTTCTCTCCTTTTTTCTCTGTTCTATCTAACAACAACAACCTGGACAACAATAGTAACTACAATATAAAATAACAGGGGCAACAAAAAGGGAACATAAATATAAAAAATTAAAATTAAAAAAAAATTAAAAGGAAGGCATCCAACTTGCTGAACCACCACTGCCCTCAACATTCTTCTTAGTTTAATCTTCATTCTTAAACTGAGCAAGTTAACCAATAACTCACATCTGACAATGCTGGCTTATGCACAGTTCTCTAGTTTCTAAGATAAAAACTGAAACTCCAGGGCATCCGATTCCCTCTTAACCATTATTGCTTAAATATAAAAAGTCCCCAAAGGTTTCAAGCCCAGTGTCCACATAGTCTCATTGGTTTCAGAAGATGACACCAAATTGCTAAGGATTCAAGGAACCTTGACCATAGTGTATTCTTCCGGGAAGCAGAATACCACATCAGGCAGCTCAGAGGATCAGATATCTATCAGTTTAAAATTCCTTGGGGTGGTTGCAAATGTAATCTTTATTGTTTATTTGAAATACATACATTCTATTTAAAATGCATAGTGGTTTTATATAGCTACAGGGAGATGGTGCCTTAGAAGAGAATCTGCATGTAGGAAGTCACAAGTTTGATCCAAAGCACCACTAAGAGCAGGAACTGAACAGTGCTCTGGTCAACACACACACACACACACACACACACACACACACACACACACACACACACACACATATACACACACACAGGAATTTGCTATGTGTGCAGGTATAATTCATGTGCAAGTACAATACAGAAGGTAGACACAGAAATTTTGAAAAGTCTGTACATGATAACATAATGGCCATTTTCACAATTTGTTTTTCATGGATAAAAGCTAAATATATTGCTATAATTTTACTGTATTAAATCAAAGCATGAATAGTATATGAAAACTACAGACTGGAGTATTTTTTTTTATTTAAGAAAGGAATAATTCACAAAACCATAGGGTAGGAGGGCTACAATTCCACACAATTCCTACCACCCAATCTCCATATCCCACCCCCTACCCTGATAGCTTTCCCATTCTCTAGCCCTCTGGGAGCATGGACACAGGGTCATTGTTGGTTGTAGAAGGTAGAAGGTCTGGCTTCTGTAATTGCTTCCCCGCTGAACATGGGCGTTGACTGGTCTGTCCATACTCCCAGTCTGCCTCTATCTTTCCCTGGTAGGAAGGGTGTCTGGGGAAGCTGAGCTACAGGACACATTGGTGGGGTCTTCAGTCCAGGGAAGCCTGGCCGGCATTCTGAAGATATTTGGAACCTGGTGGCTGAAAAGAGAGCATACAAAGCCAAACAAATCATTGAGCAATCATGGACCCAAAGCTTGGAATAGTGGAGAGGAAGTGTTAGGGGGGTACTCACTGCAAACTCTAGTGTACTTCTGCTTTCAGGTATATATTTTGCAGTAGTTTACAGATACGTGTGAACATATGCTCTCTCTTACAGAAACTGGTGTATATCTAGGTTTTGGGACTTTGTTAGAAAGTGAACCACCTGAGATGGAATTAGAGTATACTATGAAAGGAAAGGGCTCACCTGAGTAATGAAGCTGAAGGGTTGTCATTCCACACGTGTAGTCTCTGGACACAGGCTGAAGTGAAGCATGTTCAGGTGGCAATCATTGTGTTGGTTAGGTTGTGATCGGCGGATGCAATATTATTTGATAAGGATTGGGAGAGGCATACGGGAAAGTGGGCCCTATCCATGGGTTCCAGGACTAGGGGAAGTAGAGGCTCTATAGTGGAGATGTGAGGTTCCTGCTGTCTTAGGGTTGAAAAAGACAATCGATAGTTAATGTTATCATCACATTATTTGGTAATTGGGTTAACTTTGAAAAGTCCTTTTGTTAGGGTTTGCGGTACAGTACCCAGTATCCTGTATATAGCTGTGCTATTGGTTGCTTCTGATCTACTTGGTCTAGGCTTTTGAGAGAGTCTGCATATCAATTACACAGCCTATATATTGAAAAGATTCAGTTTGTGTTTTGAAAAACTTCGAGACATACAATTAATTTCCCCCCTCTCTTATTAATTAACTAGTGATTTATATGACTACATTCTACTAGGAGTGTACATAAACACCATTCCCACCACCAAAAGACTGTGACCCACCCCTCCCACCCACTCCCACCCCCCACTGGCCCAGGAAGCTGCATGTCTACCCCTCACCACAGGGTTTTTACTTTATTGCCCTACTTACAATTTGATCAGGTCCTGCTTTTAGTTTACCTTTCAGATCTTCTTAGTCAACTTCTGTTGATGAGTGGGATCATCCCATACTCATCTTTATCTTTCTGACTTATCTCACATAACATAATTCCTTCTAGCTCTGTCCAAGATCGGTCAGAGAAGGTGGAAATTTGAATGTTCCTTGAAACAAATGAAAATGAAGACACAACCTATCAAAACATTTGGGACACAGCTAAAGCAGTACTGAGAGGGAGACTTATAGCCATACAATCACATATTAAATGCCAAGAAGAAGCTCAAATGAACGACCTTACTGCACACTTCAAGGACTTAGAGGAAGAGGAACAACGGAACCCTAAAGCATCCAGAAGGACAGAAATCACTAAAGTTAGAGCAGAAATAAACAACATCAAAAATAAAAGAACCATACAAAAGATCAATGAAGCCAAATGTTGGTTCTTTGAAAGATTAAACAAAATTGACAAACCCCTAGCCATACTCACCAAACAAAAAAGAGAGAAGACTCAAATTAATAGAATTATAAATGATGGAGAAGATATCACAACTGACACCACAGAAATCCAGAGAATCCTATGAAACTTCTACGAAGAACTATACACCACCAAGCTAGAGAATCTGGAAGAAATGGAACAATTCCTAGATACATATGCCCTTCCAAAACTGAACCAAGAAGAACTACAAAATATAAATGCACCAATCACAGACAAAGAAATTGAAACTGTTATTAAGAACCTCCCCAACAACAAAAGTCCTGGACCAGATGGCTTCACAAATGAATTCTACAAAACTTTCAGGAAACAGTTAGTACCCATACTTCTTAAGCTACTCCATAAGATTGAAGAAACAGGAATACTCCCTTCCACCTTCTATGAAGCCAACATCACCCTGATACCAAAAGCTGATAGGGACAGAACAAAAAAGGAAAACTACAGATCAATATCTCTGATGAACATAGATGCCAAAATATTAAACAAGATCTTGGCCAACCGGATACAGCAACATATCAAAAAGATTGTTCATCACGACCAAGTGGGATTCATCCCAGGAATGCAAGGCTGGTTCAAGATCCGTAAGCCAATCAATGTCATTCACCACATCAATAAAAGCAAAGCCAAAAACCACATGATTATTTCATAGATGCAGAGAAGGCCTTTGACAAAATCCAAAACTCGTTCATGCTCAAAACTCTACAAAAAATGGGAATAGATGGGAAATTCCTGAAGACAGTGGAGTCTATATATAGCAAACCTACAGCCAACATCATACTCAATGGACAGAAGCTGAAAGCATTCCCCCTCAAATCGGGGACTAGACAGGGCTGTCCACTGTCACCGTTACTCTTCAACATAGTATTGGAAGTTCTTGCCATAACAATCAGGCAAGAGAAAGGAATCAAAGGAATACAGATTGGAAGGGAAGAAGTCAAGCTCTCACTATTTGCAGATGATATGATAGTATACATAGAAAAACCTAAAGAATCCAGCAGAAAACTACTGGAAGTTATTAGGCAATACAGCAAGGTATCAGGCTACAAAATCAATGTACAAAAACCAGTGGCATTTCTTTATGCTAACACTAAATCTGAAGAAGAAGACATCCAGAAATCACGCGCATTTACTGTTTCAGCAAAATCAATTAAATATTTAGGAATAAAGATGACCAAAGAAGTGAAAGACTTATATACTAAAAACTATGAGTCGCTACTCAAGGAAATAGAAACTGATACCAAGAAATGGAAAGATATCTCATGCTCATGGATTGGAAGAATAAATATCATCAAAATGAATATTCTCCCCAGAGCCATATACAAATTTAATGCAATACCCATCAAAGTTCCACCAGGCTTCTTTAAGAGAATAGAACACTACAATCGTTTATCTGGAACCTGAAAACACCTAGAATTGCCAAAGCCATCTTGAAGAAAAGAAACAGAAATGGAGGCATCACACTCCCAGACCTTAAACTATATTATAAAGCCATCATCATCAAAACAGCATGGTACTGGATCAAAAATCCCCACACAGACGAGTGGAACAGAATTGAAAGCCCAGAAATAAATTCCCACACCTATGGACATCTAACCCCTAACACCTCACAGAATGGGAGAAGATCTTCACATGCCATACGTCAGACAAGAAACGAATCACCAAAATATATAAAGAGCTCAGCAAACTTAGCACCAAAAAAGCAAATGACCCCATCCAAAAATGGGCAGAGGATATGAAAAAAACATCCACTACAGAGGAGATCCAAGAAGCTAACAAACATATGAAAAACTGCTCTAGGTCACTGATTGTCAGAGAAATGCAAATTAAGACAACACTAAGATACCACCTCACTCCTGTAAGAATGGCATACATCAAAAAGGACAGCAGCAACAAATGCTGGAGAGGATGTGGGGACAGAGGAACCCTTTTACATTGCTGGTGGGAATGTAAATTGGTACAGCCTCTGTGGAGAGCAGTCTGGAAAACTCTCAGAAGGCTAGACATGGACCTTCCATATGATCTAGTAATTCCTTTCCTGGGTTTATACCCAAGGACTCCATAACACCCAACCAAAAAGAGGTGTGTACTCCTATGTTCATAGCAGCTCAATTCATAATAGCTAAAACCTGGAAACAACCCAGGTGCCCAACACCAGATGAGTGGCTGAGAAAGCTGTGGTATATATACACAATGGAATACTATGCAGCTATCAAGAACAATGAATCCACCTTCTCTGACCCATCTTGGACAGAGCTAGAAGGAATTATGTTAAGTGAACTAAGTCAGAAAGATAAAGATGAGTATGGGATGATCCCACTCATCAACAGAAGTTGACTAAGAAGATCTGAAAGGGAAACTAAAAGCAGGACCTGACTAAATTGTAAGTAGGGCACCAAAGTAAAAACCCTGTGGTGAGGGGTAGACATGCAGCTTCCTGGGCCAGTGGGGGGTGGGAGTGGGTGGGAGGGGTGGGTCACAGTCTTTTGGTGGTGGGAATGGTGTTTATGTACACTCCTAGTAGAATGTAGTCATATAAATCACTAGTTAATTAATAAGAGAGGGGGGAAATTAATTGTATGTCTCGAAGTTTTTCAAAACACAAACTGAATCTTTTCAATATATAGGCTGTGTAATTGATATGCAGACTCTCTCAAAAGCCTAGACCAAGTAGATCAGAAGCAACCAATAGCACAGCTATATACAGGATACTGGGTACTGTACCGCAAACCCTAACAAAAGGACTTTTCAAAGTTAACCCAATTACCAAATAATGTGATGATAACATTAACTATCGATTGTCTTTTTCAACCCTAAGACAGCAGGAACCTCACATCTCCACTATAGAGCCTCTACTTCCCCTAGTCCTGGAACCCATGGATAGGGCCCACTTTCCCGTATGCCTCTCCCAATCCTTATCAAATAATAGTGCATCTGCCGATCACAACCTAACCAACACAACGATTGCCACCTCAACATGCTTTACTTCAGACTGTGTCCAGAGACTTCACGTGTGGAATGAAAGCCCTTCAGCTTCATCACTCGGGTGAGACCTTTCCTTTCATAGTACACTCTAATTTCATCTCAGGTGGTTCACTTTCTAACAAAGTCCCAAAACCTAGATATACACCAGTTTCTGTGAGAGAGAGCATATGTTCACACGTATCCGTAAACTACTGCAAAATATATACCTGAAAGCAGAAGTACACTAGAACTTGCAGTGAGTACCCACCTAACACTTCCTCTCCACTATTCCAAGCTTTGGGTCCATGATTGCTCAATGATTTGTTTGGCTTCGCATGTTAACTTGCTTTTCAGTCACCAGGTTCCAGATGCCATCAGGATGCCGGCCAGGCTTCCCTGGACTGAAGACCCCACCAGTGTGTCCTGGAGCTCCACTTCCCCAGAGACACACCCTACTAGGGAAAGAGAGAGGCAGACTGGGAGTATGGGCCTACCAGTCAACACCTGTGTTCAGAGGGGAAGCAATTACAGAAGCCAGACCTTCTACCTTCTGCAACCCACAATAACCCTGGGTCCATGCTCCCAGAGGGATAGAGAATGGGAAAGCTATCAGGGGAGGGAGTGGGAAATGGAGATTGGGTGGTGGGAATTGTGTGGAATTGTAGCCCTCCTACCCTATGTTTTTGTTAATTAATCCTTTCTTAAATTAAAAAAAATAAATAAATTACAAAAAAAAAAAGAAAACCACAGACTGGAGTATTTGTACAAAGAAATATGTAAATATATATATTATTCATGATACAGACATACTTTTATAAAAGGAAAATTTATCCTATTTATATTTATATATATGTATACATATATGTCATTCTTATATATATATGAATGATAGATAGATAGATAGATATTATATAAAAATATTCCATAGGAGGGTGGTGGAACACACAAGCTATAATGCTCAAGAAACCAGGTTCAGTTCCCTGTACCGCTCCTTCTGGAGAATTTACAAGCGGTAATGCAGTGTTGCTAGTGTTAAGATGTTACTAACACCATGTTTCTTTATGCCTCTTAGAGCTGATAAACAAAGATGAGGAAGGGCCATGTGATCAGAAGTCATTTTAGTGTTGATATATGGCATAACAATGGTGTATGAAAAATTCTAGTAACTGGAGATCTGAAAGCTATGGCTCCTGGGAAGCTGATGGCTGGAGAATGGACCATTAATGGCATGACAGAAACTGACTCACTAGCCCTGGCTGGCTGCCTTCAGGCTTTCTTCTTTTTCACCTATTGTTAGTGTGACATAGTTTCATTGACTGGTCCTAAAGCCTCAACATCAAGCCACTAAGAGAGTTTCCAGCAACCTAATAAAAGTGCTTTTTTTTTTTTTTTCTTACTACCCAGCACACTCTGGATTCCTTTAGAAAACATCAGGTAGAATTGACTTCTTAGGGATTGGACTAGCTTGGCTACCGTGATCTCAGAATGTTACAATATGTGAATGTAGACTTGACTGATGTAAATAAAAATAATAATTCATAAAGGCTGATCTTAATTTCAGAATACCGGTTTCCTCACAGGGAAGACAGTGTAGGGAGACAGGGAGAAATGTAGGTGCTAAGGGAGGACACCTGATTCCTGCATTAAAATTCCAAAGGAACCAATTACTGGTTTGGATCCCAAAACTCTGAATGTTTACTATTTATTGGATAGAGGCAGATAAATTGAAAAGGAAGGGGAAGACAGAGAAGGAGAAAGATAGAGAGAAACTCCTGCAGCCCCGCTTCACTACTTGTGAAGTTTCGCCCCTGTGGATAGAGACCAGGGGATTGAACCTGGGTCCTTGTGCACTGTAGTGTGTGTGATTAGCCAGAGGCATCACCCAAATCTCTGTATTTGTAAGGAAAAGCCTTTGTTTGCTTGTTTGTTTTGTTGTGTTTATTTGTTTTCTTATTTATGGCAGTTGCTCTTTGATGCTTTGTCACACAGTCTTCCCAACAAATGAATGCACATCCAAAGTCGTGACTGCTAGTGCGCCTGACATCAAACAATAGTCTTGAAGCCAAAAAAAAGTTTTAGTTCATATGGCTATGATTCACCACCTTGAGTCATATCGTGGTTCAATCACGAAACAGATATGTTTTCATGAGTGCATTTATAATTTCTCCTCCTCCTTCTTTTGCCTCCAGGATTATCACTGGGGCTCAGTGCCTGAACTATGAATACACTGCTCCTAAAGGCCATTTTGTTGCTATTGTTGCTGTTGTTGGAAAGAACAGAGAGAAATTCAGCAAGAAAACAGAGAGGCAGAGAAAGATAGACACCTGCAGACCTGCTTCAACACATGTGACAAGACCTCCTGCAGGTGAGGGGCCTGGGGCTAGAACCCAGATCCTTGCACTGGTCCTTGTGCTGCCCGCCATGTGTAATTAAACCTCTGGGCTTTCAGCCCTCCTCGCCCTCTGCATTCATCATTTTATCATTAAACTTGCAGAGACATTATAAAGAAAATTTTTTAAAATGTGCAGCTAAAGTTATTTTGACTTCAAATAAGTAGTTTTGTACTTTCTGGTTTTAGTAATAAATACAAAGTCATATGAACTAAAACTATTTTTAGCTTCAAGAGTACTGTTTGAATAGTCACAATTTTGGATGCATATTCTCTATCAAGAAAAAAGAAAGAAGGTAAGAGAGAGGGAGGGAGAGGGAAAGTCACTGGGAACAGCAGTGCCTGCAGACAGTTAATCCCAGGAATAACCATCCTAGTAGGGTGTGATTTAGTCAAGATTCATTTAGACAAAATTAAAATATTAAGATGTTCTTCTAGATGTTTGCTCACTCACTTCTCCAAACAGAAAAGCAACTAGACACTTCTATTTGCCAAACTAGATTGGCCACATTAGAAATAATGTTTTCATAGGAGATTTAATACCAAGTTCAAAAGATGAATTCATATTGTCCAGGGAATGTAAGTAGCCAAACATAAGGATACATTTTCTCATTCTGTGTCACTCAGTATACATGTACCTGCATTATTTTAAGTCTCTGAATGGCTTATAATTCAGTCTTGATGAACACTTATAAAGGCTGTGAGACTATAATGACACATTTCATTCTGAATTATAGCCAATTTATGTATCTAAAATTAAAGTGGCTCAGTTTAATACAAAATCATCTCTTGAATATTATAGAGCACATCATAGCTGTTACAAACATATTAAAACAAAGCATAATCACTAAGAGAAGTAAATTAAAGCTCTTACATGATACCTTGAGTAGTTATTTTGTGGCTACTTATTAGAAGGCCTAGACTGTGACCTCCTACTCTAGAGCATAAATTAACCAATTTGATTTCTGAGATGACCATTATCTACAACAGTGTTTATTTATTTGGGTGTTTCGTCTGAGAAGATATTTCTTTACCAGATGGTATTCAATTAAAATAAATAATTTCTTTGCATGTTTTAAAACTCACCTACGCAAGTACTTATAGAGCATATTTTTGAACTTTCACCAATCCCTGGAGATTCAAAGGGTATATTGAATCCACAGTTCCCTTGGTCTTGTGAAGGAAGCCAAAATAAAATACTATATATCACAATACTTTTATGCAACAAGAAAAAAAAATCTCCCAACATGTGTTACTTTATAAAATTTGGATATTAAGGAAGAGTTCCTGGAGAAGACATTCAGATATTTTTAAAAAGATTATATATATATATATATATATATATATATATATATATATATATATATATATTCTTATATCTTTATACTTATTTATAAAAGGGAAATATTGATAAGACTATAAGAAAAGAGGGGTACATTTCCACAAAATTCCTATCCCCAAGCTGCATATCCCATTCCCTCCCTTGATAGCTTTCCTATTCTTTATCCCTCTGAGATTATGGACCCAGGGTCACTGTGGGTTGCAGAAGGTAGAATGTCTGGCTTCTGTAATAGCTTCTCCACTGCACATGGGCATTGGCAGGTCAATCCATAACCCCAGTCTGTCTGTCTCTTTACCTAGTGGGGTAAGAATCTTTCCCTAGTGGGGATGGGGCTCCAGGACACATGGTGGTGTTGTCTACCCAGGGAAGTCAGTTTAGCATCATGGTAGCATCTGGAATCTGGTGGCTGACAAAGAGTTAAACAGAACAAATTGCTGACTAATCATGAACCTAAAGACAAGAATATTGAAGATGAAGATTTGGGGTCTCCATTTTGGAAAAAAAAACAAACTATTATTTCTATTTTATGTGTATTACAAGGGGCCCATGACATTACTAGATTCTTCCTGTACCTGACATCTAATATGCAGGTGGACCCAGGCCATTGTCTGGGGAGATGGTGTCAACACATATCATGTCATTCTCTTCTGGATTTTAGAGTTAGAGTGGAGAAGTCTGCTGATAGATAGTCTTATGAATTTCCCCCCTGTATGTGACTTTTTGTTTTTCACTTGCAGCCTTTGGGATCCTTTCTTTATCCTTATTTCTTTTCATTGTAACTATGTGTCTTGGTGTCTTTGGGTCTGGGTTGATTCTGTTGGGACTCTCTTAATGTACTGTCTGCTGTTTAGGACTGGGAAGTTTTCTTCTATTATTTCCTCTAGGATATTTATTCCCTTTCCTCTCGTAGGCCAGTTATGCAAATATCACTTGAGACCATCCCATATGTCTCTGTTGATGTTTTCAGTGTCTCTCAATCTCTTTCTTTAGTTCTTTTGCCTCCTTCTTAGATTTCTCTAACTCATTCTCTGTCTGGTTAATTCTGTTTTTTGCTCTTTTTTCCCTCAGCTTCTCCAGTCCAGCTATTTTTTTACCTTGCTCAGTTATGTTACTAGCTTGTTCTGCTAGTTGTCCTTTTAGCTCATCTATTTAGGCTTTCAGTTCTCTAATTACCTTGAGGTAGCTAGCATTTTCCTCGAGACTCTCATCTGTTGTATCCCTATTTCTGACAGTCTTTTCCTCAATAGCTCCCCTCGTTTCTGTAATTAATAGGCCAATTACTGTTTTGGTTACGTTTCTTATTTATAGTAGTTTCTGACATATTTGGAGTTTTTTCTGGTTTCCTGTCCTCATTCATTGTGGTAGCAGCCTTATTTGTTCTTGAGTCAACCATTTTGAATTTTTCTGCCCTGTTGTTCTTCAGTTGTTATGCTGTGAGTACAAGCCACACTAAAGTCTTTTCACAAATGAATTAACAACCTTCAGAAAGTACAATAGAAGCTAAAGTAAATATTGATGCATTCCAACAAAAACCAATTTTCCAAGAAACACCTCAACTCCAAAAACAAAAACTAACAAAACAAAAAGAAAAAAAGAAAAGAAAAATGACAAATCAAGAATAGACAATTAGGGAAAACAGTTGTCAAGTATAAATTATAGAGACAGTGGCAAGAGAAAGAAAAAGATGAAAAAAGGACACACACACAGAAAGAGAGAGAGAGAGAATAAAATAGTCCAATCATAGACAGACTTCTTCCACAAGATAATTCACCATTGAGTGCCAATGAATACAGAGACAAAAAGAAAGGAGCTGGGAGGTGGCTCAGCTGGTTAAACATACATGGTGCAAAGCACAAGGACCAGGGTAGAAGTCCCTGTTCAAACCCCTGGCTTCCCACCTTCAGGGGAGTCTCTTCACAGGTGGTGAAGCAGGTCTGCAGGTGTCTATCTTTCCCCCTCTCTGTCTTCCCCTCCTCTCTCCATTTCTCTCTGTCCTATGCAACAAGAATGACATCAATAACAACAAAAATAATAACTACAACAAGGGTAACAAAAGGAACAAATTTAAAAATAAAGAAAAAAGTGAACAGAAAGAGATTGGGGGGGGGGCTAACTAGGAATAAACAAAAAGAAAAATAGGAAAAAGAAAGAGAAAAAAGTTAATTGTTCTAAATATAATCACAGAGGATGATTAATTTATTTTACTTATTTTTTTAGTTTTCCCTAACTTATGTATACATGTATCCTGTCCTCTGAAGTGGAACTGGGTAATATCATGTGTTAGGAAACATCTCACCAGATTATTGTGGTTTGACTGTTGATATCTCCAGCTTGGCATCTCTGGATCCAATCCAAAGTAAAATATCAGCGGCAGCACAAAGTGGCACTGGTTGTACTGATTCAGTTGTGGTCAGCTGAGGCAGTGTCACAGGGTATGTAATCAAGATGAGAGGCATCAAGAAATATAAGTAAATCCCAGAGGTTCCAGGATTGGGAGAAATATGGATTTTTTAAAGAGAATGGTGAAGGCTCCTTGTAGTTTTAGGATTTAAACAAGTCAATAAAGGGGACAAGTGGGGTGCAATCAGTTGAGTGCCTGCATTACAGTGTCTAGGGAACCAGGTTCAAGCCCCTACTCCCCACCTGCAGGGGGAAAGCTTCAAGCGTGGTGAAGAAGGGTTCCAGGTGTCTCTCTGTATCTCTCCCTCTATGTCTCCCCTACCCTTCTCAATGTCTCTTTGTTTCTATCAAAAAAATAAAACTTTTTTTAAAGTCAATAGATAATTTTTATTATAACCATATTAGTTAGCTCTGTTTTTTTTTTTTTTTAAATCCCATGGTTGGGATTTACTTTTTTATACTTGACCTCACCATATAAATGTCATTTTAAGACGGGAACTTTATGTCAAAATAATAGAAAAGCACAAAATAAATTAAACCCAGGGATATTATAAACTTGACACCTGCAACAAATGAGTTCTGGGGGAGGTGGCAACTTGTGGAAAGCAGAATATCTGATAGAAAAGCAAGTCTCTGACACTGTGGTTAGAGGAATATATTAACTTCATAGATCTCCCCATTCCAAATAACCTTTCTTAAAAATAAACAAAGGGACCATATGGTCTCATATTTATTATACAGTGAAATATCTCCCCTGTGTGTCTCTCATTCATGTAGAATGGTATTTGGATTCTATTAAAACTGTCTATTCAAGAGTAACTGTCAAGACTTAAGTGGATATGCACTGTACAGAGAGTTCTGTCATTATAATCTCCCCACTGTGCTGGCCAGACATGGAGACCCTCGTTGTAGAATTTATGGCTGTCTCATATATTTTCGGGAGTAGTTTGTCTTGCTCAGATTCAAGACATGTGAACTGTCTGAGCATCACAGCACAGACCTTGCAGAGCAATACAGTCCTAGAAGTAATTCCTGTAACTAACCATTTCCTCTTGGTTAGGGATAAATCATCAGAAATTCCCCCCTAAATTGCAAAGAGCCACTGGAGTTTAGTACTTTTTTAGTTTTTGTTGAAAGTCAGAGACTTAAAATGCTAATGTTAACTCATTTTCATTCAGTTTAATTGCCCATTCAATTTATTTATATATTTGGTTGACAAAATGAAACCTTTGCAATAGACATTTTTCTAAGTGTTAAGAATATCTGGTAGAAAATTGAGCTAGGCATCAATAAAATACTGGTACTTATTAGCCATTATTGACACAGAAAGTCAAAAGCACTCTTGAGAAGCATTTCCAGATATACATTAGAATTGGTTCTTTTAAAGTAAACCTTTAGATCCATCATGTATCGTTTATTTTTCCTGAGACTACCTTTTATTTTTTGTTATCTTGACAGGATCTTCTTAATCACTCCAACTTGCAGAGTAATGGGATCTCCCTCTTTATTTACACTATTGAGATCAAAGTTAAGAAACAAATGAACAAAACAAAAAAATCTCCCTAAACAGAAAATAGAAAAAGACTTCCTCTAAAGTATTTTCATTAATAAAATCACGAAACAGTTTTGTGAGTTATGGATTGATTCATTTTGATTGATGAATAAAATGAAGTTGCATTAATGTTTGTCTAAGGACAAAGCTGACAGTTCAGAAGGGGTGTTCAGACACCGGGTGTTCGACTCTGATACTGCTAACATCCGCTGTGCACTAGGATCTACCATCTTTTAAATTTTGTTTTATACACAATTGTCTCACCTGCTTTGTCACTCAGTTAAGAGTAACCAGATCATTGTTAATAATAGATATTGATTTTAAGCTTTTTATTATTTTAATTTTCTTTGTTTATTCAAATTTTATGTTTAATTTATTTATGAAATGAAAATTCAGCAGTCAGTCCAACTCATGAAAGCATACACTGCTGAAACTTGATTGAGTCTCCTTCCTAATCAACTATATTATCATTTGCATTCAATTTTACTGTGGCAAATGACAGTTATAAACAACGCTTATCTCTCTTTAAAAGCATACAACTTAAGCAAAAAGAACAATAAGAAAGGACATAAGATAAAAATTGGACTGGGTGTGGTGTAATGCTTCAAAGCAAAATGGCTCTGGGAAGGAGGGAGAGGGACAGGATGAAGTACACCCAGCATGTCTTTCACACAGTGATCAAGGAGGAGAGGAGAGACTGTGCCTATGTCTTAAAGACAATACTGTAAACCATTAACTTTCCTAGTAAAGTTAATGAAACAATACCTAAAATCTTTCTGTAAAATTAAAATTATGCATCTAGAAATACGCAGATTTTTTTTTTCAGCTGTGGAAACTGTCAGACAAATGTGTATTTGATAAACACTACTTTTTCAAATTATTTTGCTTCTAGAATGTGTCTGTAATGTACAATAATTACCCAATTTTTATAGATGAAGACATTTAGAGGCCTTTGAGTGACTTGCCATGTATGGTTAATATAGATTTTAAGGAGTCCAGGTTAATCTAACTGGATACTTCTTTCACAAGATCAAGTAAAATACTTCCCTGAAGAAGAAACTCCAGATAGGTTAAAGGGAGGGATACTGTTGATAATGGACCTGTCTGCTCTAGAAGACAAACTATAATAAGAATAGGAGCTGAAATTAGGTTTAAGCACAGAGGTTATTGTGATCGATTTAAATGTAAATTTGAATGTAACACATTGTAGGGAATCTAGGTTAGTCTTTCGAAATTAGGTTTTCTTCTACATGTGTGTTTACTTTTGCAGCACTAAGACGTCATATGAGTGATTCAACTGCCTGTGTTATAGTGCTCATATTTCATTTCATACATAGACTTTTTTCATTATTTATATTTCACTTGAGCTTCCAACATAAGGTATATGTGTATTGCATAAAAGAAGAAGGAGAAGAACAAGGAGGAGGAGGAGGAAGAGGATGATGAGGAGGAAGAGGAAGAGGAGGAGGAGAAGAAGAAAGTGAAGAGTGAAAAACTCATCATCCAAGTATTATGACATTCTCTTGTGGTGCCAGGGTTCAAGTCTAATACCTTAAAATGTTAAGGGACCAGACAGCAACACAGCAGGTTAAGGATGCTGGTTCCAGTCCCAGGCTCCCCACCTGCAGGGGGGCAGGTTGCTTCACAAGCAGTGAAGCAGGTCTTCAGGTATATATCTTTCTCTCCTCCCTTCTGTCTCCCCCTCCTCTCTCAATTTCTCTCTGTTCTGTCCAGAAATAGCAACAATAACAGTAATGACAACAGTAAGGGACAATAAAATGGGAAAAATGGCCTCCGAGAGCAGTGGATTTATAGTGAAGTTACCAAGCCCCAGCAATAAACCTGGAGGCAAAAAAAAAAAAAAAAAACAACCAAAACTCAAATCTTCATACATGTTAGTTAAGTATGCTTCAACCCCCTCAAATTACATTTTGAACATGAATAAATTATAAAATAAAAATGAAAATAAGAACAGGCTATTTCCATTTTTAGATTTAACTTTTATTACACAGAGAGAGAACCAGACTGCAATGTTAGGGATCAAGCTGGGGACCTCCTGCTTACAGATCAAGCTATCCACCGTGCCACCTCCTCCAAAGCAAATGCTGTTTGTTTTTATCCTTTATTCTTCACATAACCATATTTATGACAATGGTATTTATTTATATTTGTTTTGTTTTTATCCTTTAGTCTTCAGATAACCATATTTATGACAATAGTATTTATTCATAATTGTATTGTTTTATCCTCTATTCTTCAGATAACCATAATTATTACAATGGCATTTATTTATAATTGTATTGTTTTTATTATTTATTCTTCAGGTAACCGTATTTGTGACAATTGTATTTATTTATAATTGTATTGTTTAGTTTCCAACTATTTGGATTTTTTTTTTGCAGTCTTTCTGATATTAACTTCTAGTCATATCCCATTTTATTCAGGGACTACATCATATAATTTCAATCAATTTAACTATAGCATCTGGATATTTAATATAACTTATCCTTTCATGTATTATTAACTTCTATAAAAGGAAGGGAGGGAAGAGAGAGAAAGAGAGCAAGAGAAGAGGCAGAGGAAAGCAAAGCATTATCCTGGTACATGAAATTCCAGGGATCAGACTCAGTTTTCAGGTCCAATAATTTTGACACTTTATAACCTCCCAGGCCACTAGGATTTTCTTTTTCTTTCTATTTATTTTTATTTACAAAAAGGAAACATTGAAAAAAACATAGGATAAGAGGGGTACAACTTTGCACAATTCCACCACTAGAACTCTGTATTCCCATCCCCTCCCCTGATAACTTTCCTATTCTTTACCCTTCTGGGAGTATGGACCCAAGGTCATTGTGGGTGCAGAGGGTGGGAGGTCTGGTTTCTGTTATTGCTTCCCTGCTGAACATGGGTGTTGGCAGGTGGATCCATACTCCCAGCCTGCCTCTCTCTTTCCCTAGTGGGGAAGTGCTTTGGGGAAGCAGAACTCCAGGACACATTGGTGGGGTTGTCCATGCAGGAAAGTCTGGTCAGCACCATGCTAGTAGCATCTGGAACCTGATGGTTGACAAGAGAGTTAACATACAAAGCTAAACAAATTGTTGAACAATCATTGACCTAAGGGCTAGAATAGTGCAGATGAAGAGTTGGGAGTGGGTCCTCCATTTTGTAGATAGCTAGTAGGCAAATTTTATTCAAATCCCAAAGGGTCTGTGGCTATGCTATTTTTTTTCCCTTTTTCTTTTTTTGCCCCTGGACCTGAAATCTGATATGCAGGTGTATCCAAGTTACTGTCTAGGGAGATGATTTCATGGTTGGAAAAAAGACCAGAAAGCTGGATCAGGGAAGAGAATAGCTCCTTAATATGGAAAGGGGTATAAATATTGTTGACTGTAAACCCTACTGATTTGATGTGATCTGGGGCCCATATTCAGCTTAGGAGCCTGTGTGACCTCTGCATTCCTGTAGATCTGAGCTCACATTCCGTGGTCATGTGTAGAAACAGTCCAAGCTGTCCCAATATCAACCCATCTTCCTCAGGTGTAGCATAGAGTCTGTTGTCCAGCCTTCCTTTGGAGGATGGAACATTCTCTACCACTATTGATCCAAGTTGAGGGCAAGGTCCTATGGGGGCCCACAAAGGGGTCTATTGTGTTGTTCCTGATAGAAATGACTGGTAACATGGGAGAGAGGGATTTATTCAAGTTCTAGGCCCATCAAGTCTGTTTGGGAATCTCAGGACTCCCCGATTAGTGCCCCAGCTGATGGAATGGCCTGATAGTGACTAAAGAGTCATCATTAAAGTATGCCAGTCTCTGGCCCTTATTCAGCTTTTACAGTCCTTGCTTTGATAAGGTTAGCTTTGGAGTGAGTGAGATAACTGTCACAGGAAGTAGGTTAGGAGGTTATCTATGTCTAAGTAGACACTATTTCATTATGAGTTTTATACTGACTCACTACAGACTATTATGTATTTTTGCTTTCAGGTATATATTTTGCCCTAATTTATGGACACATGTAAAGATATGCTCTATGTTATGGGACCTGGTCTATATCTAGGTTTTGGGACTTTGTTAGGAAGTGAACCTCCTGGAACGGAGTTAGAGTATACTATGAAAGGAAATATCTCACCTCAGTAATGAGGGTAAAGGGTTGACATTCCATGCCTGACATCTCTGGACGCAGCCTGAAGTGAAGCAAGCTGAGGTGGTACTCATTGCATTGATTAGGTTGGGATCAGCGGATGAAATATCATACAGTATGACTTGAGAGAAGCATGCAGGAAAGTGAGCCCCACCCAAGAGGTTGCAGGACTGGGGGAAATACAGGCTCTATAGAGGAAGTGGGGATTTCCTGCTATCTTTGGGTTTAAGAAAACAGTAGATAGTTATTGCTATAATCACATTGTCTGGAAATTGGGTTAACTTTGAAAAATTCCTTTGTTAGGATTTACTGTATCGTATACCACAGGATTTTATTTTTCTAATGTCCCTGTGTATGTCTTGTCTCACCGTGTATGATTGGGGCACCTGACATTAATGTTACTCAGTTGGGGACAATGGGTATTAGGTATGTGTTGTTACTGTTGGTCAACTATGTTGACTTCTTTGATGGCATGATGATTTTCTTTCTAGATTTTCCATAGCATTTCACAGAAATCACTATTTGTTTTTTGGTTGTAACAGTTTTAAAACTTGTATATCAAAGAGCATTATCAGAATGACAAGGACACTCAGGAGCTGTTCGACTATGTGAAAGCTTGGTAGAGCTTAGGCAATCTCCCCCCATCCTCGGATGGAGGTCTGGAAAGACACCCTGCTAGTTAGCCTCTCTCCATAGAGATGAGCCAAGAGGAAAAGTCTTCCAGACTCAGTTTTCCCTTGTTAGACTCCCAGATCACAAGAAAACCCACACCCTCTCTCAGTTAGTTTCCCCTGTCAGCTAAATGGTTCCCTGCTTTAGAATTCACTCACTCAAAATTCACACATTCCACTTCACCTTTTGATCACAAAGGAAAAACATACCCTATTACACACTCCTAACACTGGACAAGTGAAAAGCCCCCCAAGACCTTATTTCCTGTAGCCCTCTTGATGTCTTTAAAGCCTTGTTCTTCCTTCTCTATCTCACCTTACTGATTCAACCCTATGCTCTCAAATGCCTTTGGATAATTAAATGCCTGCATCAGGAGACTAATTGTTTTGATCTTTATGTATCAACTCTTGTCATACCAGCCTTTTACCATAGGGGGCATGCTGACCTTTAAGAAACCTGTGAATTCTGACGTATGTGAAAACTGTTCTTTGTCTAGCCTTCTATATTAACCCAAACCCTCCCCCCAATAAATGAGTGTTTGTACCAGAATTCTTCCCGAGTTCTCTTTCTTTATCACTCAGTCCCTAGAGCTGGTGATAGGGTCTCGGTAAGCTTACCTTCCTGGCTGGATACACTCTACGTGAGCCCCAGCAAGGAGCTAGGAAAAATGTACTGTGATTAGTATTGTTATTTTTATTATTATTTATATATAGGCAGAAAATGCAGAGGGGAAGAGAGAGTACTGAAAGAGACCACAACAGTGAGGCTTCCTTCAATATTTTGGGGATTTGCACTCAATCCTGGCTACATTTGCTAAAGCAGCAAACTGTCTAAGTGAGCTATATCTCTAGTCTCCAAGACAGTATCAATAATCTATGTGATAGGAGGACTATATATAAAATATCTAATTAACTCCTGTAGCTTAATAAAAACACAGAAATAATTTAAATATAAAAAATATAAAATTAAAACTACTAGGGTGTAAAATAATTGTGGAAGCATAGAAGAGCATAGGAAAATTTCCATCCTAAAGATGGAGGTCTGAAAAGACACCTAACCTGTCAGCCTCTCCCTTTCAGGGATGGAACATGGAGGAAAAACATTTCCTGACTCAGTTTCCTTTTGTCAGTCTCCCAAGCTTCACAAAGGCCTACACCCACTAACACTTAACTCATTCCCTTGCTACAAAGCAAATGGTTGCTGCTTGAATGTTCATCATAAGTTCACCATTTTTGATCACATACAAACTATACTCCATCACCCCACCTTGTCAGAAACATAATAGTAAAGCCCAGACTCTATTTCCTAGTTCTTTGATCATTACTCCTGCATCAATATTCTGCCTTTCTCTGTTTACCTAATTCTGCTGGTATAAATAACACTCTTGCCTCATATCAACTAATCATGCTGAACTCCCCTCTACCCCTATCAATTCTCTTCATTCCTTAGATCCTCCACCATGAGAGTACTGACCTTTTGGAAACCTATCATCATTGACATATGTGAAAAATGTTCTTAGTCCCATTCTGCTATTTAAACCCTGCCTCTTGCTTAATAAAATGGATTGTTCATAGCTTAATTTTCCCCTGTGCAGGATAGCTTCGCAGGTGAGAGACAGATGACCAGAGACTCATGGCTTATCTGGGCAGCAGTATCTCTTTATTCATGTGGAATGCACAACAATCTAAGCCATCTAAACTAAACTATAATCAAAATCTTGTCCTTATATACATATACTCGCCAAGTAGGGTGTAAACAGGATGTGGCGTAGAGAGGGTGGAGTGAAAAAAGACTGGTGAAAATCAGGGTGTGACAAGGAGAGGGGGTGGAGCAAAAAGACATCGTGAACCTTTGGGGATTAAACCAATGCCCTGCAGGCAGGGTGGTGCTTAGTTAACAGTGGTTATGTAAATAGAATACAGTGTTAAGCAGGGGGATTAAACCAATGAAACAGAATGGGTTTTAGAAGCAGAATTTAGAAGCATACTAACACCCCTGTTGTTCCTTCTGTTGTGTGGTCAATGCACTAGTACTGAAAACCAGTTGGCTTACTCTATTGTGAGGCCACCCACGTGAGTGCCAGCACTAGGGTGTTTTGTTGAGTTTATAAAAATGACAGATTTAGTAGGTACATAAAAACCAAAATGGTAAAATAGTCAGAAGAAAAAAAAAATAGCTAGACATGGCAGGGGCCATTAGATCTTAAACTTAGTTGACCAGTGTTTAGTTCCGATATGCACAGGTCCCAGGAGAAGAAAAGACCAGGTGAAGGGTAAACAAGAGGAGGCGGGGAAAAGAGCTTTGCTTAAGTAGTCTCTCATACCCACAATCCCTTGAGAGTTTACTTCCTTTAGAATTCTATAACCTGTTATAGGCTCATGAAACTGACCATTTGCTAATTACATATATAGCCCATAATTTCTTTTCCTTATGGTCAGTGGTCAGTAATAGTGTATTCCCAACTGACTAATGCCTTCAATAAACACCTCACGATACAGTGAGTGTACATGTAAGAAAACAGTCTGTATCAACAGTTATTATGGGACCATCTATAAGAAATAACAAGGGATAAAATGATTAGGATGGTTATTTGAATAAAAAAAAGATATTGTATATATTCTTGGTGAGATTGTAAACTATTGGTGCAATTATGGATTGAGTAAAATAGTGGATTGTGTATGGCTTCACATAGTATCCTTAAGCCTTGATATCGGTCCAGTCATTTTATGCAACTTTGTGGGGTTCATTCACATAGTCAGGGAGCACCCTGCACACATGACTTTAATCTCAGGCATAATCAGTTGGTCAGGTTTATAATGACTAACTCACACAGTCAAGAAGCACTTGGATAGTGTGTTGTTTTGCTATGCCTCTCAGCAGTATCATTGACACTTCTTGCAGGCTTCTCTTGTGTGCATTTCAAATCCTGTTGAACCTGTATACATCATGGGTCCACAGGAATCTAATACTCAAAGTTCATTATAAACACGAGGAAGTCAGTCAAACAGGACTGACTGACATGATTACATGGAATAGTTTCTTTGCTCACAGTCTCCATGGTCCCATTGATTTTTCATGTAAGTTTTGTGGTCAAAGACAAAATTGCCATAAAACACAGAGACAACGGGAGTCGGCGGTAGCAAAGTAGATTAAGCACACACGGTACAAAGTTCAAGCACTGGCATGAGGATCCCGGTTCGAGCCCCTGGCTCCCTACCTGCAGGGGGGTGGTGGCTTCACAGGTGGTGAAGCAGGTCTGCAGGTGTCTTTTTCTCCCACTCTCTGTCTTCCCCTCTCCTCTCCATTTCTCTCTGTCCTATCCAACAATGACATCAATAACAACAACAATAATAGCTACAGAAATAATAAAAAGGGCAACAAAGAGAAATAAATTAATATTTCTAAAAAACAAAGAGACACCAAAAGCAGTAATCCAAGCTTTAAAACCACTGTCTTCTGGGTCTCAC
The DNA here is from genome assembly GCF_950295315.1 of Erinaceus europaeus. NCBI lineage: Eukaryota > Metazoa > Chordata > Mammalia > Eulipotyphla > Erinaceidae > Erinaceus > Erinaceus europaeus. The sequence continues at coordinate 2,827,698 of NC_080164.1, read as the reverse complement.
ATGGGGTGGCTCCAGCCAGGAGGCAAGCCACCAATCTTTCCTCTCTGGGTCTAAGGGGCCCAGAGATTCAGAAAGGAAGACTCGGGGAGTATTTTGGTACAAACACTCATTTATTTGGGGGTGGGCTTGGGAATATAAAGAGAGATTTAAACAAAGAATATTTTTAAAATACATCAGAAATTACAGGTTTGGGTTTCTATAGAGATTTGAGCAAAGAACATTTATTAACTATGTCAGAAATTACAGGTTTCATAAATGTCAGCTTGCCCTTATGGTAGGGGGCTGGTATGAATTGATGCGATACATAAAGGTCAAGGCAATTATTCTCCATGATGCAGACAGGTTAATTATCCAAAGGCATTGGAGAGAAGCATAGGGGTTAAACCAGTAAGGTGAGATAGAGAGAAGATAAACAAGACTTGATGTAAACCATAGATATCAAACACCATAAGGAAGTAGAAGTTTGGGGGTTTTCTCTGTCTGGTGTTAGGGGTGTATGACAGAGAGTGTTCTCCTTTGTGATCAAAAGGTGAGGTGGATGTGTGAACTTTGAGTGAACCTTAAAGCAGGCAGCCATGTGGCCTGCTAGCAGGGAGAAACTGTAGGATTTCTGTGAGCTTGAGAGAATAACAAGGAGAAACTGAGTCTGGGAGACTTTTCCCTCTTAGCTCGTCTCTATAAGGAGAGAGGCTAATAAGTGGGGTGTCTTTCCAGACCTCCATCCAAGGATGGGAGAGCTTCCCTAAGCTGTACCAAGTTTTCACATAGTCCTACACCTGTCCATTTTTTAACAGCATACAAAGTGGGATGAACTATGTACTAACATGGACAATGTATTTGGGAACAGAATGGCCTGTATTTTATTGTTTCCAGTAAGGATGACTCAATTTAAAGATCAGTCTTATCCAGACATTACTCTCCTTGTCTGTCAACCCCACTGATAAAACAAACTGTCTTTTCTTAGACAGCAGTTTTTGCTGTTTATTTATTTGTTTTTGCTTCCAGGGTTATTGCTTCAACTAAGTGCATTCATGGTGCCACCATTACTGTAACCTATCTTTTATTGAGGGCATGACACAGAGAGAGATAGAGAAAAAGAGAGATGAATAGAGAAGAGAGAGGGAGATGGAGAAAGGAGAGACAACTGCAGCACTGCTTCATAGCTTATGAATTTTACCCAGCAGATGCAACTGGGACTGGTACCCATGGGAGTGTGTGTGTTCTCCTGGGCAAGCCACCATTCATGCCCTATAATAAAGTGTTTTTAAAAGAAACAGATCACAGATTTACTCATTTTATTTTATATCTACTGCACAAATCTGATGCTTATTTTTAGAGACTTTGAAAAGTTATATGTCTATTCAACAGAAAAGAGATTTGTCTTATATTTTTACTTCTAGGCCTTATACTCACAGAAGAAAAACTATGCATCGAGGAGACACGGTTTTATTAAATAAGTAAATATGTAGTCTCTGTCACTTGCTTTCAGCTTCATTGTTGTTGGGAATAGGAAGTAAAAACATAATAATAAAATCCAGACATTGTGGTAGAACTAATTAAGTTGAGGACCTGGTCCTTTAGCTCTGCCATCTTGGTTCTATTCATGCACTGAAAGACATACTTCATGGAAATCAGAATTCTCATCTAGTTTATCTCAAAGCCTGAGTTAATAAGATAATCCATCCTGAATCGTGAGCTAGTACAAAGCATGAGAAGGGAGCCTAATAGGTGTTATAACAAGTACAGCATGGTGCTTGAAATGCAAAATTGTGTAATGGGGCAGTGATGAGATGATAAGGTAAACAGAATCGAGATATTTGGGCTTAGGGTGATTAATTAAATGTCATCACTAGAGGAAAGCTGGCGGCAGCTGTGATGTTTCCCTAAGCAGAAAATTGAAGAGTTGAGATAGGGAAGAGAGGAAAGATCTTGAATCCTTTCAAATATTAGGTAGATAAGTCCATGAACACAAAGCACAGTGATGATCCCAAAGTAGAATTAACTATAAGATTCCAAAGATGCATGGGGAAATGTGGCCAAGTGATTCCTGAATGATATGAAAATGGTGATTTGGGAAATTTCTTTGTTTTTTATCATCTGTAGCTATACTTTGTCATTTTTTGTGAACTGAATATTAGCATATAATGTGACATAACACCTGTCGTATTCATTTGTACGGGGGTTTTACTATGTTAATCCTATTTGTCTTTAACTTTTTAATTTTATTTTCTTTATATATTGGATACAGACACATAGAAATCAAGAAAGAAGGAGAAGAAGGAAGAGTAAACAGGGGGGAGAAAGAGAGAGGAAGAGAGAGAGGGGGTGTTAAACATTACTTCACTACTTGTAAAGACTTCCCCCCTGCAGGTGGGGGATGGGGCTCAAACCTGGGTCCTTGCCACTATAATATGTGCTCTAAACCTGGTACTCCTATTACTGCAATTCTGTTACTTTTTTTTTTTTTTTGAGGTTGAGGCAATGTTTTGACTTGTCTTTCTCTTTATATTTTTTTAAATATTTATTTATAAAATAAAAACGCTAACAAAAACCATAGGATAAGTGTGGTATAACTCCACATAATTGACACCACCAAAACTCCATATCCTATCCCTTCCCATGAAAGCTTTCCCATTCTTTACCCCTCTGAGAGTATGAACCCAGGGTCATTATGGGATGCAGAACGTAGAAGGTCTGGCTTTTGTAATTGCTTCCCTGCTGAACATGGGCATTGACAGGTCAATTCATACTTCCTGTCTGTCTCTCTCTTTCCTTAGTGAAGCAGGTCTCTGAGGAAGCAGGGCTCCAGGACACATTGGTTGTCTGTTCAGGGAAGTCTGATTGGCATCATGTTAGCATCAGGAACCTGGTGGCTGAAAAGGGAGTTTGCATATAGAGCCAAACAAATTATTGGCTAATCATAAAACTAAAGGCTGGAATAGTTCAGATGAAGAGTTGAGGAGTCTTAGTTTTGTAGATAGTTAGTAGGCCTATTTTAGTTATATTCCAAAAGCCCGTGACTATACTCTTTTTTTTTTTTTTTTTCCTGAGCCTGAAATCTGATATGCAGGTGGATCCAAGTTATTGTCTGGGGATATAATGTCATGGCTGGAAAAAGGAAAAGAAAGATGGATCAAGGAAGAGAGTAGCTCCCAAATATAGGAAAGGTGTATAAATATTGTTGACTGTAAACCCCATCAATTTGATCTTATCTAGGGCCCACATTCAGCTTATGAGCCTATGTGACCTCTGCATCCCTATAGATCTGAGCTCACATTCTGTGGTCATGAGTAGGAATCTTCCAAGCTGCCCCAATTTCAGGACCCATCTTCCTCAGTTGGAACAGAAAGTATGTTGCCCAGCCTCCCTTCTGTGGATGGACTATTATCTACTGTTGTTGATCCATTTTGAAGGCAAGGTCCTATGGGGGATGGCAAAGGATTCTATTGTGTTGTTTCTGATAGAAATGACTGATAGCAATGGAGAGAGGCATCTATTCGAGATGCTAGGCCATCATATCTGTTTGGGAATAACAGGACTCCCCACCTAAGGCCCCAGCAGCTGGGGTGGCCTAATAGTGACTAAAGAGTCATCATTAAAGTATGCCAGTCTCTTGCCCTTATTCAGCTTTTATAGTCATTGCTTTGATAAGGTTAGCTTTGGAGTGAGTGAGGGAGTATAATAGGAAATAGGTGAGGAGGGTGTCTAAGTCTAAGTAGAAACTATTTCATTAGGAACTTTACAGCATCTTTTTAGATCTTTCTACTTGCTTGCTGCATATACTGACTCACTGCAGACTATTGTTCACTTTTGCTTTAAGGTGTATATGTTGCCCTCATATACACCTTAAACATATGCCCTATCTCATGGTCTAGATCTATGTTTTGTGACTTTGGTAGGAAGTGAACTTATAGTCATATAAGTCACTATTTAAGTAATATGAGATGGGGACATTGATTGAATGTCTAAATCTTTTTAATGCGCAGACCATAGGCTGAGTCTTTGAAGTGTTGACTCTCTTAAAAGATTAGATCAGGGAGAATAGAAGCAACCAGTGGCGTTACTCTGTAAGACACATCTATACACAAATAATGTCAAAAGACACTAAGTATGGTGATGTTGTGTATAATACAGCAAATCCTAACAAAGGGATTTTCAAAGTTAACCCAATTGCCAAATAATTTGATTGCAGCAATAACTATCTATTGCCTCTTAAACCCTAAGATGGCAGGAAACTTCCACTTCCTCTATAGAGCCTATATTTCCCCAGTCTTGGATCCTCTAGGGTATTGCTCACTCCTGCATATCTCTCAATTCATCCCAAATGATATTGCATCTGCTGATCCCAATGTAATCAACACTAATACCACCTTGTCATACTTCACTTCAGACTGTGTCTAGAGACGTCATGCATGGAATGTCAACCCTTCAGCCTCTTTACTCAGGTGAGACCTTTCCTTTCATGGGATTCTCTAATTCTGTTACTGTTATTCTTAACCGCATTATTTCATGTTAGGTATGAAGGATTCTAGTATGTGAATACTAGAAATCAAATGTTCTCCACCCAGCTGCACTAGTGAGAAGTTTAGAATGAAAATGGTTTGCAGTATAAAATTGCTTACAGATTACAAGTCTTGGAAAAGGATAACAAAGGACCGAGTGGGGGTTGTATTGTTACGTGGAAAACTGAGAAATACCATGTTTGTACAAACTATTGTATTTACTGTCGATTGTAAAACATGAATCCCCCAATAAAGAAATTAAAAAAAATGCTAACATGATGTCACATCTGAGCATAAACCTTTGTGACCCTGAGTTCCCTACTGCTTATTTTCCCTAATGTTTTTTTTTTCCTAATTCAACTTCCAAACTATTCCTTGAAGTATTTTTTCTCCATGAAATTCTTTTTCAGCCTTAACAAGGCTTACTTACTGTCACTCCTCAAAGTTAGATATTTTTTGGTTTCTATGACTTTATTTTCTTCTGGTAAACAGTACTGGGAAGGATCTTCTTCCCTATGCCACTGGTCTAGTATATGCCAGTTTTATCACAATAGTGCACAATGATCTGATAGTGTATAATTGTATAGTAATGAGTTATCCACAGTACTTTTTGGTTTTGACAATTTTCTCCCACTTCTCCCAGTTGAAGAGGGTGGTCAGTAAGGGTGGAAGAGACATTAATGTGAACTACTCACCGTAATCAGTCATTGCAGTCGGTAGTTTTTCACAACTTTCACGCGTTGAACACAGCATGCAAAGTTAGGCTTCTGAAATTATGTAGGGGTATATTCTAAAGAAGTAGAATTATTTGTGAGAAAATCCAGACAAAGGTGTGAAAAGACCAAGTAGTTAGTGCTGAAAGAAAACCAACTCAAGAACTGCTTCAATTATTCACTCTATTAACTGTGGCAGTGCGACTTTAAAATCTGTTCATTACTCACTGTAATTAAGTGGCACAGCAAACAACAGGATGTCAGAAATCACATTCAGAGAAGACATGCTGGGAGTGATAACCAGTGCACTATATATAGACAAAACATTTTAAACTGAATAATCATTCTTTCATCACTTCCCAGGATGCTTTCACCTGTCTTTCTTTATTATGTGCTTTTCATTTTTTTTTTTCAAGTGGAATGTATACAGATGTACTTCTTTAAGTCAGCACTTCCTGGTTTGAAACTCTATAAATGGCTGAGAGCGTGGATGTACCTGCCAATGTCCATGTTCAGCGGGCAAGCAATTACAGAAGCCTGACTGTCCACCTTCTGCATCCCACAATGACCCTGGGTCCATACTCCAAGAAGGTTAAAGAATAAGAAAACTGGGAGTAGGGAGGTAGCACAGAGGGTTAAGTGCATGTGGCATAAAGCACAAGGACCGGCATAAGGATCTTGGTTCGAGCCCTGGGCTTCCCACCTGCAGGGGAGTCGCTTCACAGGCGGTGAAGCAGGTCTGCAGGTGTCTGTCTTTCTCTCCCCCTCTCTGTCTTCCCCTCCTCCATTTTTCTCTGTCTTATCCAGAAACAACAAAATAAATAATAAATACAACAATACAACAATAAAGACATCAAAAAGGAATAAGTAAAAAAAATAACTACAAGTAAGACAACAAGGGCAACAAAAGGGAATAAATAAATAAATATTTTTAAAAAATATATTTTAAAAAAGAATAGGAAAGCTATCAGGGAGGGTACGGGTATGGAGTTTTGGTGGTGGGAATTGTACCCCTCTTATCCTATGGTTTTTGTCAGTGTTTTCATTTTATAAATAAAATTTTAAAAAAGCAAAAGAAACTGTAAACATCAGCTTAACCAGCTTAGTAGCTAAAGGTCAAGAGGAATTTCAAAACTGTGCATGTTTTTTTTTTTCAAAGATATAATTGAAAAGTAAAACAAGATGAATAGAAGGAATAAGGAAACTTGCAGAGAAGCCTTTATTCAACAGACAGAAGCTAGGCCAATTATAATTTTAATGTGAAATATGAAAAGGAGTGAGGCTGAAAAGCTGAAACAGTGAAGAGGAGTATTTTGGGAAGCTATATTTTATTTTAAAATTTATTGGAGGATTAATGGTTTACAGTTGAGAGTAAAATATAATGGTTTGTACATGCATAACATATCCCAGGTTTCCACAAAACAATACAGCCCCCGCTAGGTCCTCCTCTGCCACCCTGTTCCAGGACCTGAACCCTCCCATGGCCCCAGAGTCTTGCCTTAGTTTTATGATATGATCTTGTGAAAAGAATTACTTTCCGGGAGTCGGGCTGTAGCGCAGCGGGTAAGCGCAGGTGGCGCAAAGCACAAGGACTGGCATAAGGATCCCGGTTCGAACCCCGGCTCCCCACCTGCAGGGGAGTCGCTTCACAGGTGGTGAAGCAGGTCTGCAGGTGTCTATCTTTCTCTCTTCCTCTCTGTCTTGCCCTCCTCTCTCCATTTCTCTCTGTCCTATCCAACAACGACAACAACAATAATAACTACAACAATAAAACAACAAGGGCAACAAAACAGAATATATAAATAAAATAAATAATTAAAAAAAAAAGAATTACTTTCCTTTGGAAAGGGAGTGCTAAGATGAAGTAAAGAGAACCAATAGGTTCCCACTTTCCCGTATGCGTCTCCCAATCCATATCAAAGAATATTGCATCTGCCGATCACAACCTAACCAACACAAAGATTGCCACTTCAACATGCTTCACTTCAGACTGTGTCCAGAGACTACATGTGTGGAATGACAACCCTTCAGCGTCATTACTCAGGTGAGACCTTCCTTTCATAGTATACTCTAGTTCCATCTCAGGTGGTTCACTTTCTAACAAAGTTCCAAAACCTAGATATACACCAGTTTCTGTGAGAGAGAGCATATGTTCACACGTATCCATAAACTACTGCAAAATATATACCTGAAAGCAGAATTACACTAGAGTTTGCAGTGAGTACCCCCTAACACTTCCTCTCCACTATTCCAAGCTTTGGGTCCATGATTGCTCAACAATTTGTTTGGCTTCGTATGTTAACTCTCTTTTCAGCCACCAG